>NC_091307.1:8055861-8077692 GCF_038502225.1 Cherax quadricarinatus
TGATGAAGCCACTGTGTGGCGAAACGTTTCCTCAATAAAAATACCCAAGAGTTGCACATGTGTCTAATTTATCAACATGTCAGTTCTGTGAACCATTCATCTACAATCCTGTCAGACACTACAACTTCTTGGGATCTTAATACTTGGGAATTCTTCGCTTGCCTAACCCTTGGGCACGACCTTGGACACGACCTTGGGCACGACCTTGGGCACGACCTTGGGCACGACCTTGGACACGACCTTGGACACGACCTTGGGCACGACCTTGGGCACGACCTTGGGCACGACCTTGGACACGACCTTGGGCACGACCTTGGGCACGACCTTGGGCACGACCTTGGGCACGACCTTGGGCACGACCTTGGGCACGACCTTGGGCACGACCTTGGGCACGACCTTGGGCACGACCTTGGGCACGACCTTGGGCACGACCTTGGGCACGACCTTGGGCACGACCTTGGGCACATGTGACGTCACATGTTAGCATAAGCAATGCTCATATGTTACTATAAATTATTATTATTATTGGGAAGCGCTAAACTCAGAAGGGTCATACAATATCTAGGGAACAGGAGATAATCAGGATCCATCCGAGGAATGGCTGGGTAACGCTAATCCCTAGGATCGAGAGCCCTTCACCAGCATCAAGACACTGCTTAGAGGGGTCCATGACTGTCAGTGACTGGCGCCACATAGTGGAGAGCATCATGCAGTGACTGGCGCCACATAGTGGAGAGCATCATACAGTGACTGGCGCCACATAGTGGAGAGCATCATGCAGTGACTGGCGCCACATAGTGGAGAGCTTCATGCAGTGACTGGCGCCACATAGTGGAGAGCATCATGCAGTGACTGGCGCCACATAGTGGAGAGCATCATGCAGTGACTGGCGCCACATAGTGGAGAGCATCATGCAGTGACTGGCGCCACATAGTGGAGAGCATCATGCAGTGACTGGCGCCACATAGTGGAGAGCATCATACAGTGACTGGCGCCACATAGTGGAGAGCATCATACAGTGACTGGCGCCACATAGTGGAGAGCATCATACAGTGACTGGCGCCACATAGTGGAGAGCATCATACAGTGACTGGCGCCACATAGTGGAGAGCATCATGTGAGAGAGTATCATACAGTGACTGGCGCCACATAGTGGAGAGCATCATGCAGTGACTGGCGCCACATAGTGGAGAGCATCATACAGTGACTGGCGCCACATAGTGGAGAGCATCATGCAGTGACTGGCGCCACATAGTGGAGAGCATCATGCAGTGACTGGCGGCACATAGTGGAGAGCATCATACAGTGACTGGCGCCACATAGTGGAGAGCATCATGCAGTGACTGGCGGCACATAGTGGAGAGCTTCATGCAGTGACTGGCGGCACACAGTGGAGAGCTTCATGCAGTGACTGGCGGCACACAGTGGAGAGCATCATGCAGTGACTGGCGCCACATAGTGGAGAGCATCATGCAATGACTGGCGCCACATAGTGGAGAGCATCATACAGTGACTGGCGCCACATAGTGGAGAGCATCATGCAGTGACTGGCGGCACATAGTGGAGAGCATCATGCAGTGGCGCATCATGCAGTGACTGGCGCCACATAGTGGAGAGCATCATGCAGTGACTGGCGCCACATAGTGGAGAGCATCATGCAGTGACTGGCGCCACATAGTGGAGAGCATCATGCAGTGACTGGCGCCACATAGTGGAGAGCATCATGCAGTGACTGGCGGCACATAGTGGAGAGCATCATGCAGTTACTGGCGGCACATAGTGGAGAGCATCATGCAGTGACTGGCGGCACATAGTGGAGAGCATCATGCAGTGACTGGCGGCACATAGTGGAGAGCATCATGCAGTGACTGGCGCCACATAGTGGAGAGCATCATGCAGTGACTGGCGCCACATAGTGGAGAGCATCATGCAGTGACTGGCGCCACATAGTGGAGAGCATCATGCAGTGACTGGCGCCACATAGTGGAGAGCATCATGCAGTGACTGGCGCCACATAGTGGAGAGCATCATACAGTGACTGGCGCCACATAGTGGAGAGCATCATGCAGTGACTGGCGCCACATAGTGGAGAGCTTCATGCAGTGACTGGCGCCACATAGTGGAGAGCATCATGCAGTGACTGGCGCCACAGAGTGGAGAGCATCATGCAGTTACTGGCGGCACATAGTGGAGAGCTTCATGCAGTGACTGGCGCCACATAGTGGAGAGCATCATGCAGTTACTGGCGGCACATAGTGGAGAGCATCATGCAGTGACTGGCGCCACATAGTGGAGAGCATCATGCAGTGACTGGCGCCACATAGTGGAGAGCATCATGCAATGACTGGCGCAACATAGTGGAGAGCATCATACAGTGACTGGCGCCACATAGTGGAGAGCATCATGCAGTGACTGGCGCCACATAGTGGAGAGCATCATGCAGTGACTGGCGCCACATAGTGGAGAGCATCATACAGTGACTGGCGCCACATAGTGGAGAGCATCATGCAGTGACTGGCGCCACGTAGTGGAGAGCTTCATGCAGTGACTGGCGCCACATAGTGGAGAGGGTGAGCAGGTCAGTACCAAAGTGACCTTTACCTCAGCTATACTAAAGGTCACTCAAAAAAAAAAATAAATGAGACACCATGAGAATTGGTTCTCGATTTGACATAAGTTTACCTTGAGCTAAGCAGTCTCTCTCTCTCTCTCTCTCTCTCTCTCTCTCTCTCTCTCTCTCTCTCTCTCTCTCTCCCTCCCCTCTCTCTCTCTATCTATCTATCTATCTATCTATCTATCTATCTATCTATCTATCTATCTCAGTTGCCACTATTTGGCACTATTTGACATGAGAAAGTAGAATACGAAAGAAGATGCGAAAAGAAAGTGAGGGAGAAAGGTAGACAACGAGAGGCCGAAAGAGAAGAATGGGTGGAGAAAATGAAAAGATGAGAGAGAGAGGAGAGGGGGAAGAAATAAGATGAAGAGAGTAGGAGAAGTAGAGGGAGAAAAGAGGAGAGAAAGAGAAGGAAGAGGAGGAAGAGGGAGGAAGAACAAGAAGCGAGAAAGATAGATTAATATCAATTTCTTAAGAAAAAGTTTAACCCTGAGGAAGTAATTCATTGTTCGGCATCTCTACTCCTCTCAGTGAACACATGAACACTCGACTGTTGAACCAGCTGCATAGAACACAACCCCATGAACACTAGACTGTTGAACCAGCTGCATAGAACACAACCCCATGAACACTAGACTGTTCAACCCGCTGCAGTGAACACAACCCCATGAGAACCCAGTGGTTCACGCAGCTGAGCTGTCACCTGCGCTATCATCTTTACTCTCAGCTTTTGCAACAGTATGTCATCACACTACTACCATGATATATTTACAGAATTTCCAACAGACTTTTCCAATAGTCACAAACCTTCGTAATGTTACAATATTTATAAATGTTACGAACCTTAGATATAATATGTATAGAATGCGAAGCCTTTACTCGGAAAGCTACTCTGGGCGTGTTAGATTGGAGTGAGTGGATACATGTGGATTTTACAGGACTTGAGGTGCTGTTGGAGTGTGAGCACGGTAACACTTATGCAAGGATTCACGGGAAACTGGTTAGCCGGACTCTAGTCCTGGAGGTGACAGGTACAGTACCGGCTCTCCGCAGAATGGAGTTGGAGATGTTGCAGTTCAGAATGCCATCTGAACATGGAGGTTAGCAGGTTTTTGGCAAGACACTGACTAAATGTGAATACACGACCCCCCTCCCCTACATCCTCACACACACACCACATCCTTCTAACATCAAGGATGACCCCCCCTCCCCTACATCCTCACACACACACCACATCCTTCTAACATCAAGGATGACCCCCCTCCCCTACATCCTCACACACACACCACATCCTTCTAACATCAAGGATGACCCCCCTCCCCTACATCCTCACACACACACCACATCCTTCTAACATCAAGAATGACCCCCCTCCCCTACATCCTCACACACACACCACATCCTTCTAACATCAAGGATGACCCCCTCCCCTACATCCTCACACACACACCACATCCATCTAACATCAAGGATGACCCCCCTCCCCTACATCCTCACACACACACGACATCCTTCTAACATCAAGGATGACCCCCCTCCCCTACATCCTCACACACACACCACATCCTTCTAACATCAAGGATGACCCCCCTCCCCTACATCCTCACACACACACCACATCCTTCTAACATCAAGGATGACCCCCCTCCCCCCAAAAAAAAAGAGAAATTTTACCACTATTCATTGCCTGAAGTGAGCAGACAATTCAGATAAACATTTGGACTTTTATGTGTGTGTGTGTGTGTGTGTGTGTGTGTGTGTGTGTGTGTGTGTGTGTGTGTGTATTACGAACACAGGTGTACACTAGTGTCCTGCACTTGGCTGTAGTACAATTACCAAGGCAGGAGCGAGCAAAAGGGCAGCAGAATAAATACTTATATTTCCAAAACCAAACTGCAACCAGTTTATGTACATTATATACAGGAAATGTACATTATACAATAAGGCAACTGCAAACAAGACACACGGTGAGAACCGTAACGACCAGACTTGGAGGTAAGTCTGCCAGTGTTGATTCAAGAGTGTACCACATCGCTTCACAACTTTGTCGGGGTTCCTTGTGATCAGCTAGTTGAACCAAGGTGCTCAACATAACGAGGAGGCCCCTGCTCATTTATACCCTTAGCACCTGGTTCACTGGTCGGGACGGCATGCCTCTATGGGTGTGTGCCATACGTCAAATATATATATAGTGTGTGTGTGTGTGTGTGTGTGTGTGTGTGTGTGTGTCTGTGGTGCGGAATAGGTAAAATTGTTTAATTAGCAAGAACTCATTTAAAATTAAGTCCTGTCTAAAATTTTCTCTTGTATATTTAAAGATATACTTTTCATTTATGTTAATATAAAAATTAATGATTTTGAACCAAAAGAGCATTAGGAAACTTACCTAACCTTATTATAACAAGCGCAATTTAATTTAGCCTAATTCAACTAAATATATTTAACATAAATTTACAATAATTTAATAACAGACAGAATGAAATATATTTTTTTCGTTAGATTCAAAATGATTTTTGCGACATTATTGAATACACACATTTTCGCTTCCCTATTCGGCATGAAGTGCGTTGCCATTTAAGCTAAAATCGCAAATTTTACTTATTCTGCACGACATTATATATATATATTATATATATATATATATATATATATATATATATATATATATATATATATATATATATATATGTCATACTAAATAAGCCGATCTTGCTGAATAGACCGAACTCCCTTAAAAATTTTATTTTTCCATTTTTATTTACAGACTGATAGCTAATTTTTTTCGTTAACAATGATACAAAAAAAAATTATTTTTGGACCAAAACGAACATAGGAACCTCACCTAACTTCACTTTAACTAAGGTAATTTATTTTCGCTAAATTCTGCTATATATATCATAGGTTAAATTCAATTTATTTACTCTTACTTAAAATCAATGATATATATATTTTCGTAATGCTCAGATCGATTTCCGCTGATTTATGACAAAAACAAATTTTAATTCGGCTTATATATATATATATAGATATATATATATATATATATATATATATATATATATATATATATATATATATATATATATATAATATATATATATATATATATATATATATATATATATATATATAATCATTTAGAAAACTAAAGACTGATATACTGGAAATGCGAATAACTATGAATGCGGTGTGCCGCGTGACCAGGATGCTGCAGGCATTTCCTCTCTGTATCGTAACACTGAGACTCTGGGAAATCATATGATCGTATGATCGCTCTGGAGTCCTTGGTTTCCCCTAACGAGTTTTGTCATTCACCTTCAGAAGTTTGAACGTGTACTTGGCCCATATTCCGAGCATCTCCGGCCCTGTTAACACATTGTTATGGTGCCAGGGAACTGTATTTGTTGATCACCTGGGTCTCCCTGAGACTGAAGCCATTCCAGTTCTTTCCCTTTATGGGGAGATGGGGAAAGAAGCAATGGCAGTTTATCCTTTCTGCACACGTTACTTTGTCATTTATGTGCGGCACCATCTTGATCCCTTGATACTGCTTAGGTCCTCTCGTTCCAGGCAATTAGGTCTATCCTTTCCACAGTTGGGCCAAACCTAACTATTCCCAATTAGCGCTTCACCTACGAAATATTGATACACTAACCTGCCACTTTCAGCCTTAACCCTGGTGCACTCGGTATCAATTAACCTTCTAACAAACCAGTCTACATGCAGTGTTTCTGTGGTAACTATTAAGCAAGAATTTTGAGGGGTAACTCAAGCGATCCAGCGTTTCACGCCCGACTGACAGATATTCTTCATCAAAGTCACCAGCCCAGCGTATCTTCCATATCAAAAATATTACCTGTATACAAACACACGCAACCGAGCAGTGATTATTGATATGCTCTATTGTTGTGAGTTACACACACACACATACACACACATACATACACACACACACACATACACACACACATACACACACAAGTACAAAGGTTTGCAACAAGGCTAGTCCCAGAGCTCAAGGGAATGTCGTACGAGGAAAGGTTAAGGGAAATCGGACTGACGACACTGGAGGACAGAAGGGTCAGGGGAGACATGATAACGACATACAAGATACTGCGGGGAATAGACAAGGTGGACAGAGATAGGATGTTCCAGAGAGGGGACACAGGGACAAGGGGTCACAACTGGAAGCTGAAGACTCAGACGAGTCACAGGGACGTTAGGAAGTATTTCTTCAGTCATAGAGTTGTCA
Organism: Cherax quadricarinatus; assembly: GCF_038502225.1. Classification (NCBI taxonomy): domain Eukaryota; kingdom Metazoa; phylum Arthropoda; class Malacostraca; order Decapoda; family Parastacidae; genus Cherax; species Cherax quadricarinatus. The sequence continues at coordinate 8,062,731 of NC_091307.1, forward strand.
GCAAGTGGAATAGCCTAGCAAGTGAAGTAGTGGAGGCAGGAACCATACATAGTTTTAAGAAGAGGTATGACAAAGCTCAGGAAGCAGAGAGAGAGAGGATCCAGTAGCGATCAGTGAAGAGGCGGGGCCAGGAGCTGAGTCTCGACCCCTGCAACCACAATTAGGTGAGTACAATTAGGTGAGTACACACACACACACACACAACAATTAATACGTAAATCCAGAAAGGGCAATAAGTGGAGAGAGTAGCATAATTGGGAAAGATAAATGAGACTAAATTTGTGCCTACACGACGGATCTCTCAACCACACCACCTACCCCCCCCTAACCCTCCCTCCCTCACACACAAGCACACACACACAAGGGTAGACACTCACACACACACATACACACATACACACACACACACACACATACACACACACACACACACACACACACACATAAACACATACACACACACACACATACATAAACACATACACACACACACACAAACACACACACACACACACACATATACACACACACCACACACACACACACCACACACACACCACACACACACACCACACACACACCACACACACACCACACACACACACACACACACACCCCACACACACACACCACACACACACACACACCCTCCACCACTTGACACAAACACTTGACACAAACACGTACCCCCCCTCCCCTAACCACCTCTCCCCCTTCCCTAACCACCTCACCTTAGCCACCTACCCCTCCCCCCAAACCACCTAAAACCTCCCTCATACCATCTAACCCTCTCCCCCAACTATCTCTACCCCTCCAATAACCATCCTCTCCCTCCCCCACAACCATCCATCTGCTCTCCTCCTAACCATCTATTCCCCTCACCCTAACCACCCGTGCCCCCTTCTGTGGAGCAACGGGGGAACCTAGAACCAGGAGGAGGACAAAGGGCTCCAAGGACGAATCTGGGAGGGAGGAATGGGAGGTAGAGCTCAAAAAAGGGGAGGAAGACTGGGGAAGGAGACTAGATGAGCTGGAAAGGAAGATGGAAGAGAGGTTAGCAGCAGAATGCAGAAGGTGGAAGCAACAGGCCACAGCAGCAGAAATCAAGATAGAGATATTAGAAGAGGAGCTGAGACATCTGAAACAGCACAGAGACAAAGATATTACAGAAGTAGCATCAGCAATGGCTACATCAGACACAGACAACAGGTCTGAAGGAAGCATGGAAACTAAACTGTATGCAGAGGTCCTGTCAAACCCACATGGGGCCAAAACAAAGACAGGGAGCACACTAGGACAGAATGAGAGGTTGGAAGACATTGAAGGATCTAGGACATGTGCAAGGACCTTACCAGATACCTGTGGGGGCCAGGAACAGGTGAGCAAGAAGGACAAACCAAGAAGCATAGGGGCCATAACTAGGGAAGTGACTGAAGGAAGGAACACTCCACGGGAAGGAACTGAAACACATCAGAGGATGCAATGGGAGTCACAGTGGGAGGTGGAAAGGGAGAGATCCATGTTTGTCTATGGGCTAGACGAAGCTAAAGGGGAAACTTATGATGAAAGAAAGCAGGAGGAGAAAAAAACGATTGAAGATATCATGAAGGTGATAGGCGAGGGGGACATGACCCAGGTGGCAAATTTTCGGAGAATTGGGTGGTTCACAAAGAAAAGGAATCGGCCTCTCAAAGTAATTTTCAAGGCAGAATCAACCCGAACCATGATCCTGCAGGAGAAAGCACGGCTGAGAGGCAAGCAGGAGTTCGGGGTGTGTGTACCTCGATCGAGACAGAACACAGGACGAAAGGAAGACAATGAAAGAGAGAGTTCAAAAACGAAAGGAGAAATGGGAGGAAATGAAAAAGCAGAGCAGAATAACCCAGGATCAAATGGAAGGACAAGCGCACCCCCAGAAACACCTGCAGAAGGACTCCAGCCACGACATCCCCAAGGCAACTGAACAATCCAAACCAACCATCACACACCGATCACTCTGTTTCCACCCCCCGCACCACAGTTACAGTATTAGAACAGAAGTTGAAGGTTTGGTACACAAATGCAGATGGATTAACGAATAAACATGAGGAATGGCAAGAAAGAATCAATGAGAAGTCCCCAGACATCATAGCAGTTACAGAAACAAAACTCACGGAGACAATAACAGATGCAATCTTCCCACCAGGATACCAGATCATGAGGAAAGATAGAAGGGGCAGGGGGGGAGGTGGGGTTGCTCTGCTCGTAAAAAACAGATGGAAATTCGAGAAAATGGAAGGCATAGATGAGACGGGAGAAAGAGACTACATAGCAGGTACACTTCAGTCTGGGGAACACAAAGTGGTCATTGCAGTGATGTATAATCCACCACAGAACTGCAGGAGGCCAAGAGAGGAATATGAAGAGAGCAACAGAGCAATGGTGGACACACTTGCTGAGGTGGCAAGAAGAGCTCACTCCAGCAGAGCAAAGTTGCTGGTTATGGGGGATTTCAACCACAGGGAGATTGACTGGGAAAACCTGGAGCCACATGGGGGTCCCGAAACATGGAGAGCCAGGATGTTGGACGTGGTACTGGAAATCCTCATGCACCAACATGTTAAGGACACTACCAGAGTGAGAGGGGAGGATGAACCAACAAGATTGGACCTTGTGTTCACCCTGGGCAGCTCAGACATTGAGGACATCAAGTATGAGAGTCCCCTAGGAGCTAGCGACCACGTGGTTTTGTGCTTTGAATACATAGTAGAGCTGCAAGTGGAGAGAATAACAAGAGTTGAATGGGAAAAGCCTGACTATAAAAGAGGGGACTACATAGGGTTGACGAACTTCCTGCGGGAGGTCCAGTGGGACAGAGAACTGGCAGGAAAGCCGGTAAATGAAATGATGGAATATGTAACAACCAAATGCAAGGAGGAAGTGGAAAGGTTTATTCCCAAGGGCAACAGTAACAACGGGAAGACCAGAACGAGCCCCTGGTTTACCCGACGGTGTAAGGAGGCAAAAACAAAGTGCAATAGAGAATGGAAAAAGTACAGAAGGCAGAGAACACACGAAAATAGGGAGATCAGTAGCAGAGCCAGGAATGAGTACGGACAGGTAAGGAGGGAGGCCCAGCGACAGTATGAAAATGACATAGCATCGAGAATCAAGACTGACCCGAAACTGTTGTATAGCCACATCAGGAGGAAGACAACAGTCAAAGACCAGGTGATCAGATTAAGGACAGAAGGTGGTGAACTCACAAGAAATGATCAGGAGGTATGTGAGGAGCTGAACAGGAGATTTAAGGAAGTTTTTACAGTAGAGACAAGAAGGGCTGTGGGAAGACAGCACAGAAGGGAACATCAAGAGGCAATATACCAACAAGTGTTGGATGGCATACGAACAACTGAGGAGGAGGTGAAGAAGCTCTTAAGTGGCCTTGACACCTCAAAGGCGATGGGACCGGACATCTCCCCATGGGTCCTTAGAGAAGGAGCAGAGATGCTGTGCATGCCTCTAACCACAATCTTCAACACATCCCTTGAAACTGGGCAACTACCTGAGAAATGGAAGACAGCTAATGTAGTCCCCATATTTAAGAAAGGAAACAGAAACGAGGCACTAAACTACAGACCTGTGTCTCTGACATGTATTGTGTGCAAAGTCATGGAGAAGATTATCAGGAGGAGAGTGGTCGAACACCTGGAAAGGAACAAGATTATAAATGAAAACCAGCATGGGTTCATGGAAGGCAAATCTTGTATCACAAACCTCCTGGAGTTTTATGACAAGGTAACAGAAGTAAGACACGAGAGAGAGGGGTGGGTAGATTGCGTTTTCCTAGACTGCAGGAAGGCCTTTGACACAGTTCCCCACAAGAGATTAGTACAGAAGCTGGAGGATCAGGCGCATGTAAAAGGGAGGGGACTGCAATGGATAAGGGAATACCTGACAGGGAGGCAGCAACGAGTCATGTTACGTGAAGAGGTATCACAGTGGGCGCCTGTTACGAGCGGGGTCCCACAGGGGTCAGTTCTAGGACCAGTGCTATTTTTGATATATGTGAACGACATGATGGAAGGAATAGACTCTGAAGTGTCCTTGTTTGCAGATGACGTGAAGTTGATGAGAAGAATTAAATCGGACGAGGATGAGGCAGGACTGCAAAGAGACCTGGACAGGCTGGACATGTGGTCCAGTAACTGGCTTCTCGAATTCAATCCAGCCAAATGCAAAGTCATGAAGATTGGGGAGGGGCAAAGAAGACCGCAGACAGAGTATAGGCTAGGTGGACAAAGACTACAGACCTCACTCAGGGAGAAAGACCTTGGGGTGACCATAACACCGAGCACATCACCGGAGGCACACATCAACCAAATAACCGCTGCAGCATACGGGCGCCTGGCAAATCTGAGAATAGCGTTCCGATACCTTAATAAGGAATCGTTCAAGACACTGTACACTGTGTATGTTAGGCCCATACTGGAGTATGCAGCACCAGTCTGGAACCCACACCTGGTCAAGCACGTCAAGAAGTTAGAGAAAGTACAAAGGTTTGCAACAAGGCTAGTCCCAGAGCTCAAGGGAATGTCGTACGAGGAAAGGTTAAGGGAAATCGGACTGACGACACTGGAGGACAGAAGGGTCAGGGGAGACATGATAACGACATACAAGATACTGCGGGGAATAGACAAGGTGGACAGAGATAGGATGTTCCAGAGAGGGGACACAGGGACAAGGGGTCACAACTGGAAGCTGAAGACTCAGACGAGTCACAGGGACGTTAGGAAGTATTTCTTCAGTCATAGAGTCGTCAGCAAGTGGAATAGCCTAGCAAGTGAAGTAGTGGAGGTAGGAACCATACATAGTTTTAAGAAGAGGTATGACAAAGCTCAGGAAGCAGAGAGAGGACCCAGTAACGATCAGTGAAGAGGCGGGGCCAGGAGCCGAGTCTCGACCCCTGCAACCACAATTAGGTGAGCACAATTAGGTGAGTACACACACACTCACACAGGCCTAGTGTCTAAGCAACATGTGCCTAGGACAAAATTGTAACACACACACACACACACACACACACACACACACACACATACAGCCACATCAGGAAGAAAACAACCATCAAGGACCAGGTAATCAGGCTAAGGAAGGAAGGAGGAGAGACAACAAGAAATGACAGTGAAGTATGTGAGGAACTCAACAAGAGATTCAAAGAAGTGTTCACAGAGGAGACAGAAGGGGCTCCAGAAAGACGGAGAGGTGGGGTACACCACCATGTGCTGGACACAGTACACACAACCGAGGAAGAAGTGAAGAGGCTTCTGAGTGAGCTAGATACTTCAAAGGCAATGGGGCCAGATAACATCTCTCCATGGGTCCTGAGAGAGGGAGCAGAGGCGCTATGTGTACCCCTAACAACAATATTCAATACATCTATCGAAACAGGGAGATTGCCTGAGGCATGGAAGACAGCAAATGTGGTACCAATCTTTAAAAAAGGAGACAGACATGAAGCACTAAACTACAGACCAGTGTCACTGACATGTATAGCATGCAAAATCATGGAAAAGATTGTCAGGAGAAGAATGGTGGAACATCTAGAAAGGAATGATCTCATCACCAGCAGACAACATGGTTTCAGAGACGGGAAATCCTGTGTCACAAACCTACTGGAGTTCTATGACATGGTGACAGCAGTAAGACAAGAGAGAGAGGGGTGGGTGGATTGCATTTTCTTAGACTGCAAGAAGGCGTTTGACACAGTACCACACAAGAGATTAGTGCAAAAACTGGAGGACCAAGCAGGAATAACAGAGAAGGCACTGCAATGGATCAGGGAATACTTGTCAGGAAGACAGCAGCGAGTAATGGTACGAGGCGAGGTGTCAGAGTGGGCACCTGTGACCAGCGGGGTCCCACAGGGCTCAGTCCTAGGACCAGTGCTGTTTCTGGTATTTGTGAACGACATGACGGAAGGAATAAACTCCGAGGTGTCACTGTTTGCAGATGACGTGAAGTTGATGAGAAGAGTTCATTCGATCGAATACCAGGCAGAAATACAAAGGGATCTGGACAGGCTGCAGACCTGGTCCAGCAACTGGCTCCTGGAGTTCAATCCCACCAAGTGCAAAGTCATGAGGATTGGGGAAGGGCAAAGAAGACCGCAGACGGAGTACAGTCTAGGGGGTCAGAGACTACAAACATCACTCAAGGAAAAAGATCTTGGGGTGAGTATAACACCAGGCACATCTCCTGAAGCGCACATCAACCAAATAACTGCTGCAGCATATGGGCGCCTGGCAAACCTCAGAACAGCATTCCGACATCTTAATAAGGAATCGTTCAGCACCCTGTACACCGTGTACGTTAGGCCCATATTGGAGTATGCGGCACCAGTTTGGAACCCACACCTAGCCAAGCATGTAAAGAAACTAGAGAAAGTGCAAAGGTTTGCAACAAGACTAGTCCCAGAGCTAAGAGGTATGTCCTATGAGGAGAGGTTAAGGGAAATCAACCTGACGACACTGGAGGACAGGAGAGATAGGGGGGACATGATAACGACTTACAAAATACTGAGAGGAATTGACAAGGTGGACAAAGACAGGATGTTCCAGAGACTGGACACAGTAACAAGGGGACACAGTTGGAAATTGAAGACACAGATGAATCAAAGGGATGTTAGGAAGTATTTCTTCAGCCACAGAGTAGTCAGGAAGTGGAATAGTTTGGGAAGCGATGTAGTGGAGTCAGGATCCATACATAGCTTTAAGCAGAGGTACGATGAAGCTCATGGTTCAGGGAGAGTGACCTAGTAGCGACCAGTGAAGAGGCGGGGCCAGGAGCTTGGACTCGACCCCTGCAACCTCAACTAGGTGAGTACAACTAGGTGAGTACACACACACATATATATATATATATATATATATATATATATATATATATATATATAATATATATTGTGTGTGTATGTCGTGCCGAATAGGTAAAACTTGCGATCATGGTTTAAATAGCAACGCTGTTATTCCCGGATAAGGCAAGCGAAAATTTGTGTATGCGATAATTTCGCAAAAATTATTCTGAACCTAACGAAAAATATACATTTCATTGTAATAGTTTATTATTAAATTATTGTAAACTTATCGAAAATATATTTAGTTGGATTACGCTACATTAAATTGGGCTTATTATAATAAGGTTTGATAAGTTTTCTAAGGTTCTTTTGGTACAAAATTATTAATTTTTACATTAACATGAATGAAAAAATATATCTTTAAACGTATAACAGAAAATTTTAGAAAGGACTTAATTTTATACGAGTTCTTGCTAATTGACCAGTTTTACCTATTCGGCACGACATTATATATATATATATATATATATATATATATATATATATCCTTGGTCTGAATATTTATCGTGTAATGGAAGTAAATTCTGACTCCCAGATGGCTCACCTCACACCACCCGTGATAAACGTGCTGATTTCAACGTTGTCTGGATAGCCACAAGCACCCCGCTGCCAGGTGTATGGTTGCCATTATTTTTGTTTCAGTTATTTGTGATTAAAACATACGTTTTTAAATGTCTGTACAAGTTAGCCTGAGTTAGAAATAAAAAACAATAACGTTATCAGGAAAGATTTAAAAAAAACGCAACTGCATCATATAGAAGTTAAGGAAAAACGTTGCTCCTTGAATGTTGAATTTCTTAATCTGGTCAAACCTTTGAGTCTTGGCCCCTTCAAAGGGGTACATCGATGCTGAAAGGCTCTTCATCCAAGGAAACAGATCTCTTCCTACCTCAGATCAATTCCGATTAACTCATGTGCTTTATGGCCCCCTCCAGATTTAGCGCTTCCCTCTGGATATATTAATGGCAGTGGAGTTCTTTTGTCAGGAATATCTTTCTGCAAGTTGCCAGCAGCAACAGTCTGATACCTGCAGGTCGTGAATTTTTCCATCACGAGGCGCAGTGTCCGTCAAAATCGATATTCGAGAATCCGTTATTATCGAGCTTCTGTTCCTATCCTCGAGGTCGTGATTAATGAGGTTTGAAGCCTGTCGACTGCACGAGGGTTATTAAGGCTGCCTGTAACCTTTTCACCGCCAGTTAAGAATAGTTTAATCCTTAAAATAGGGATTAAGGTAAACTTACAGTGTATATACGCTGAGAGAAATGGAAGTCTCGGTGTACATATCCTGTGTAGCTCCTAGTACAGCAGAGGGCCACGGGGTGTAGCAGGTTGAACAGGTTGTCAAGGCACCTCTGACACTGAGTGTTCACACACACACGGTGTTTGCACTTGTCCAGATATTCTCGGGCACCACTGAGCGCTTTCTGTTCTGGGTAACCAACTCTTCACCAGGTGACTGCCTCCACACCCTTCATTTTCGTGTTTTCTGGAAGGCTTACTCTTATATTGTTGTTCTCTTTACAGGAAACGCTTATTTAAGTGTTCTTTACATGATATACATACTTTACTATTCTATTTGTCAAACACTATTATTATAATCAAATAAAGCGCTAAACCGACAAGGGTTATGCAGAGCAGGAAATAGTGCCGGGGCTATAAACAGCTAGGTGGAGAGGGGATCAGGGGTGAGAGGAGACAAAGGCTGGAAGAGATGCTAGGGGCTATGTGTCAGTTTGTATAGTAAAGCAGTTGCTGACAAAAAGTCAGCGACTGCTTTACTATACCTGACAATCCACAAGAAAATGAAGAACCAAAATAGGGACCCGACAAACCTCTCAGTGAGGAATAGGGTGACGTTCCATGAGATACCAATGGGTAAGGCAAGTATGGGCAATGCGGAGACGGGAAAGCGTAGTCTCCCGAGTATGGCAACTGCAGTAAGAAGATGGCCACAAACCTAATAGTGGTTTAATAGAGGGCAATTTGCTACGGTGCATGTCTGACCATCGTTGTTGCCAATGGCCGTAGAAACTGGAAGATCCAGGGACTGCTGACCGCGCAGCAGCATCCATCTCTTCACTGCCCTGCACATCAACGTGTCCAGGGACCCAACAGACAACGACGTCTTTGTTTTTGCTAGCCACACGGCGCAACCGAAGTTGAATACGAAGGACCAATGGATGAGGGGAATCAAATTGTTTAATGGCCTGTAAAGCACTGGGGGAATCTGAAATGATCAGAAACACTGAAGGTGACATATGTAATACGGAGAAGAGCTTCGAGGATAGCATACAACTCGGTGGTAAAAATACTAGCCGATTCTAACTGACCCCAGACAACTTAGCCAGGGAACACTGCCGCGAACCCAACACTGTCAGAAGATTCAGAACCATTTACAGAAAAAGCGACGGCATGAGCATGCGACCAGAAGTGATCAAGAAAAAGAGAGTGAGAAGCAGCCGTAGGTAGGAGAGCTTTGGCGCAGGGCAGTAGGGGAGAATAAACACGAACTGTCGGAACCTTCGGAACTCGGAACTTCCCTTGTATGTTCATGTAGCAGACGCTACATGAACATACAGGGGAGGCAACTGGAGAGAAGACCGGAGTGAGTGAAGACGAAGAGAAAACGGTCGGAGTAAGGAGGAGACAGAAGCATCCTGCGGTGGAACAGGAGAGGAAGGAGGCTGGGAGTGGACTGGGGAAAAAATCTGGGGGAGAACAGGACAAGAGGGGACCACATGAGGGGGGTAAATCTCCACTTTGTGTGAGAGTTAGAAAGGGGGTGAGAACTAGGCACCGAGGCCGAAAACGACAACTATTGGAGAATTGTAAGCACCAGAGGAATGCGAAGAGACTTGGGCTTAGGAGACAGGTTCAACTTCGCAGGTGATAGGTGCGAGGAAAGTGCAGGCGTGTGAGGCCTTGTAGACTGAGAAACTAGCGGGCGAGATGAAGAAGTAGGAGTCGGATAAAATAAGGAGGTGGGGGTTTCAGAGGCTAAAACTGCAAAAGAATTTGAGGCTGGGTGACCCCAGAAGACATAGTACCAGACGAGCTAGTAGGCGGGGGGACGGTCAAGGTTGGAGGTCTCCTAGCTACTCAAGAATAAGGAACATGAGGATTCCCCTGAAAGCGAAGCCGAGAGACAGCCATAGCATAAGGCCTTTGCTCTCCTTAAAACAATGGATTTCACGTTCATTAAGATAGACCTGACATCGGTGGGAAAAGGAGGATGAGTTTCATTGCAATTAAAATAAGAGGAGGGAAGACCATAAGATGTATCGGCATGATTCGCGGCACCGCAGACCGGGCACTCCGCCTCAGACTTGCAGTATTTAGTGGGATGTCCGAAGCCAACAATTTCGACACTGTTGGGGTGTAGGGACCACTTTACGGACCCCTAGGCGATATCCCGCGATATAAACGGAGGACGGGAGTTCACGGCAGTCGAAGCTTCAGCGAGCAATGTTACTGGGAAAGCGCCTCCGCCTGCGAGCGGGCTGGACTTATGTATCCACTTTGAGAATCAGAAGGTCCTGAAGGGCTAATTGCTCTAAAATATCGTCACGGCATGACAGAAAATCACACTGTACAATGGTGCATGGTAAGACCACCATACCACTGCAAGAGCTGAGAGCAGTGTACTTGTGAACCGTGATAGGAACATTATCAGTGGAAGTAAGATGGGAAAGATCATAAGCTTGATCTGCATTCTGAACTGTAATGATATGCGCACTGCTCCGAAGAGCGTGAAACGATATAATTTGGCCAACGTGTCTTAAAAGAGCTTTACCAATATTGTGATCTGAAAGATAATCAATTGGAGATGTCGGTTGTAGAGAAAAGAATTTGGTCCACTGTGTACTTGTAAACACGATGCGTAAAGGAAGTGGATGTCGTGTAGATCGTTTCTGGGAGGAATGAGCAGAAATCGAAGAACTGTCGTCAGCAAATGGTCTGGAACGTTTAGGTGTAGGACCGCAGGCGGCTCGACCTAAGGCAGGTCGGCGATCTGAAAACCATCGTACCGTATTTGGGGAAGCCAGAGGCAGAGGCAACAGAAGAAATGGGCGGAGCCTTGGCACCTGGAGAAAGTGATGAAGTGTCACCAGCAGGAGGTACAGGGGTATAAGAAAAGTCTTTAGAATGGTCCAGAAACGAAACCGGGTCAGAACAGGATACGGTAACAAAAAGGGGCCTGGGATGAAGAGGGGGGTCACTAAACGAAGACTCCATGATGATGGTACTTCTTTCTTATTATTATTTTAAAGAAAAGGAAAGAAAGAAGGAAAGAAAAAAAGAGGGACAGTGGAGGGACAGTTACTAGAAGGCATGAAAGGACCATAAGTTCCCCCCCTCTCGTCAAAGAGGACCTCGAGACCGCCAGCAGTGCAGATGCAGCGTGGAACCTGTGCCAGTAAACCAGCGCTTGGGGACAGCAACCTTACATCTACCGAGCCACCTCGGCAGACAAAACAGAGGATGGTTGGATACCTGCCACAAAGCATACCTCTTTTGGCTGCCACCTCCCAGAACAGAGAGGCAGCCTCTGGAGATACACCAGTCACCTGCAGGACACCCCACCCCACCTCCTGGAAATCCGGGAAGAGAGCAGTGCGCATCCAGATGATCCAGCTTCCACGGCAAACTGCAACCCACCCGAGCAACCCTCCCCCCCCCCCTACCTAGAAACTGTAATGCCAGAGGGGAGGACCCCAGAGGCTACAAACGGGACGAGGAAAAGGGAGGGATGGGAGAGGGGAGGAAAGGGAAAGGGGGGATGGGGAGGATGATTGGAAGGGGGGATTGGGGGGTAATTAGAATCGGTCTGAGGAAGGAGACCAAAAGTTCTAATTCCTCAGACCAAGAGGCTCTTGACCGCGCCAAGACGTATCAAACACTAACGAGACTTCCGTCACTTATTGTTTTGTATTTATATATCTGTACAAGAAATTTACTAACCTAACCTAACCTAATGTAAACACACATTGTAACCTTAGCAAAGAAATCAAATTTTAGTTATGTATTATTTTATTATTTCCTCTCTCTCTCTCATCTCTCTCTCTCCTCTCTCTCTCTCCTCTCTCTCTCTCCTCTCTCTCTCTCCTCTCTCTCTCTCCTCTCTCTCTCTCACTCCTCTCTCTCTCTCTCCAAGAACTTTCCAGGTATTTGTTAGGGAACCAATGAATACAGAATAACCCCTTAGACAAAGTTTGTCTTTTCTCATTTTCTGGTGACAGAGGCGTCTTCGCTCCATAGCTAGTGTAAAACACACACCCACACACACACACACACACACACACACACACACACACACACACACACACACACACACACACACACACACACACACGAGAGAGAGAGAGACAAAGCTCTTCGAGCAGGGAGAAAGAAGACCTAGTAGCAACCAGCGAAGAGGCGGGGCCAGGAGCTGTTGATTTGACCCTTGCAACCACAAATAGGTGAGTACACACATACACAGGGAGACAGAGGACCTAGTAGCAATCAGTGAAGAGGAGGATCCAGGAGCTATGTATCGGCCCCTACAACCACAAATAGGTGAGTACACAGGATGTTCGATAGATGAGACACAGACACAAGAGGTCACAATTGGAAATTGAAGACTCAGATGAATCAAAGAGATGTTAGGAAGTATTTCTTCAGTCATAGAGTAGTCAGGAAGTGGAATAATCTGGCAAATGATGTAGTGGAGGCAGGAACCATACATAGTTTTAATACGAGGTATGATAAAGCTCATGGAGAAGGGAGAGAGAGAAAGGACCTAGTAGCGACCAGTGAAGAGGTAGGGCCAGGAGCTATGAATCGACCCCTGCATCCACAAATAGGTGAGTACACACACACACACACACACACACACACACACACACTATCCTCCAACTAAATACAAACAAGCACAACTTTCTCTCTCAAAAAAAAAATAAACAGATAAACCAATTACGAACTTGATTTTTGTGTAGAGAGAATTAAAAATTAACCTTACTCTGTCTTCCTCAAAAATCATTTCTATTATTATTATTCTTAGTGTTTATTATTATTATTATTATTATTATTATTATTATTATTATTATTATTTTAACTGGTTGCCAGATTTTTTCTTCCTCTTAATTTTCATTTTCCTCTCATAACACTAGGCTTCATCCGCTCGGCTTCAGATTTTCAAATCTGGTGTCCGGTCACTGGGACCATATTTTAGGAACAATTGGTTAACGCCCCCGCGGCTCGGTCTGTGACCAGGTCTCATTGTGGATCAGGGCCTGATCAATCAGGCTGTTACTGTTAGCCGCACGCAACCCGACGTACGAACCACAGCCTGGCTGGTCATGTACTGACTAGGTGCCTGTCTAGTGCCGTCTTGAAGACAGCCAGGGGTCTATTGGTAATCCCCCTTATGTATGCTGGGAGGCAGTTGAACACATTAGGGGGATTACCGATAGACCCCTGACTGTCTTCAAGACGGCACTGGACAGACACCTGGAGTCAGTACCTGACCAGCCGGGCTGTGGTTCGTACGTCGGGTTGCGTGCGGCTAACAGTAACAGCCTAATTGATTAGGCCCTGATCCACGATAAGGCCTGGTCACACACCGGACCGCAGGTCTTTGGTCACAGGTCAGGTGTACATGACAATTGTTCCTAAAATGTGGTGGATGGATGGATGGAAGTATTTTGGATTGATTTTGAGCAGTGTGGGAGACAATTTGCCGACATTTTAAATTAGTTGTAGCAAATTATCTTAAGAAAATTAAAATAATTTTGGTACATTTCAGCAAAAAAATTCATTTCCTCTCCCGAAATTTTAGTTTTTAACTTGAGAACGTCTTACTCGATCGGCATCAAATTTTAAAGATCTCTGTAGTGTATCTGAGACAAGAGTAGTGAGACAGTGTACATGTGTGTGTGCCCGCCCTTAGCCCATTTCCAAATTTTATTGGGACATCTTCAATGTTTCAACATGAATGTGGTCTTACTGAGAAGGAAATCTGCTTCTATTGTGGATTTTATTACCTCAGATTTACAGATTTTACTGTTTGGGGGTGACTATCATATTTACTCTTCAAGAAATGTAAGAATTTTAAGTATCAAGTTGAAAAACTAAGACTTACAATTAATATGAACCTCTACACTTCGCCAACTTTTATGCAATTCCACTTAGTCGTTCACGTATTTTTTTTCTCAAATGTACAACGAATATTAAATGTTAAGATGAAATTATAATATTCTACAACAAGAATACAGAGCAAGAATATTTCCCTTGCCACCATAAACAACCTGATCAAAGACGCAATATACATATATACATATTATATATATATATATATATATATATATATATATATATATATATATATATATATATATATATATATATATATATATAATGTCGTGCCGATAAGTAAAACTTGCTATTTTGGCTTAAATAGCAACGCTCTTCTTGTCGAATATGACAAGCGAAAATCATTCTGAACCTTACATAAAAAACTATATTTCATTGTTTTTGTTTATTATTAAATTATTTTAAACTTATCTAAAATATATTTAGTTGGTTCAGGGTAAATTAAATTGAGCTTGTTATAAAAAGGTTAGGTAAGTTTTCTAAGGTTCTTTTGATACATTTTTTTTAATTTTCACATTAACATAAATGAAAAAAATATCTTTAAACGTATAAGAGAAAATTTTAGAAAGTACTTAATTTTGCTAATTATATATATAAATATATATAAATATATATAGGGAGGTACCACCTCTAGAACTGTCCTAGGAGCCCTCATCCTCAGAGAAAAGAATAAACTTGCTTCAGGGAACACTCAAGGTTCTCCCTGAAGCTGTTTGAGAATTTTCTCCTACCACCCCCTATACTTCAAGTATGTTTTATTTAAAGACAAAATACATTGGCCAAACATTCACAAAAATACAACAGAAAGTAAAACAACATAGGAAACTCAGAGCTTCATCTCTAATACTTCGTCCAGCTCCCCTGCGGTGGGCCGCGTGCCCAGAATGCTGCAGGCATTTCATCTCTGCATCGCAACACTGAGTCTGAAAG
>NC_091307.1:8077792-8082792 GCF_038502225.1 Cherax quadricarinatus
TCGTCAGGTCGATTTCCCTTAACCTCTCCTCGTAGGACATACCCCTTAGCTCCGGGACTAGTCTTGTTGCAAACCTTTGCACTTTCTCTAGTTTCTTTACATGCTTGGCTAGGTGTGGGTTCCAAACTGGTGCCGCATACTCCAATATGGGCCTAACGTACACGGTGTACAGGGTCCCGAACGATTCCTTATTAAGATGTCGGAATGCTGTTCTGAGGTTTGCTAGGCGCCCATATGCTGCAGCAGTTATTTGGTTGATGTGCGCTTCAGGAGATGTGCCTGGTGTTATACTCACCCCAAGATCTTTTTCCTTGAGTGAGGTTTGTAGTCTGTGGCCCCCTTGACTGTACTCCGTCTGCGGTCTTCTTTGCCCTTCCCCAATCTTCATGACTTTGCACTTGGTGGGGTTGAACTCCAGGAGCCAATTGCTGGACCAGGTCTGCAGCCTGTCCAAATCACTTTGTAGTTCTGCCTGGTCTTCGATCGAATGAATTCTTCTTATCAACTTCACGTCATCTGCAAACAGGGACACTTCGGAGTCTATTCCTTCCGTCAATCCTAGGACTGACCCCTGTGGGACCCCGCTGGTCACAGGCGCCCACTCTGACACCTCGTCACGTACCATGACTCGCTGCTGTCTTCCTGACAAGTATTCCCTAATCCATTGTAGTGCTTTCCCTGTTATCCCTGCTTGGTCCTTCAGTTTTTGCACTAATCTCTTGTGTGGAACTGTGTCAAACGCCTTCTTGCAGTCCAAGAAAATGCAATCTGCCCACCCCTCTCTCTCTTGTCTTACTGCTGTCACCATGTCATAGAACTCCAGTAGGTTTGTGACACAGGATTTCCCGTCCCTGAAACCATGTTGGCTGCTGTTGATGAGATCATTCCTTTCTAGGTGTCCCACCACTTCTCCTGATAATCTTCTCCATGACTTTGCATACATGTCAGTGACACTGGTCTGTAGTTTTGTGCTTCATTTCTGTCTCCTTTTTTAAAGATTGGGACTACATTTGTTGTCTTCCATGCCTCAGGCAATCTCCCTGTTTCGATAGATGTATTGAATATTGTTGTTAGTGGTACACATAGCGCCTCTGCTCCCTCTCTCAGAACCCATGGAGAGATGTTATCCGGCCCCATTGCGTTTGAGGTATCTAGCTCACTCAGAAGCCTCTTCACTTCTTCCTCGGTTGTGTGTGTTGTGTCCAGCACTTGGTTGTGTACCCCACCTCTCCGTCTTTCTGGAGCCCCTTCTGTCTCCTTTGTGAACACTTCTTTGAATCTCTGGTTGAGTTCCTCACATACTTCACAGTCATTTCTTGTTGTCTCTCCTCCTTCCTTCCTTAGCCTGATTACCTGGTCCTTGACTGTTGTTTTCCTCCTGATGTGGCTGTATAACAGCTTCGGGTCAGATTTGACTTTCTCTGCCATGTCGTTTTCATATTGTCGTTGGGCCCCCTTCTTATCTGTGCATATTCATTTGTGTGTGTGGGGGGAGAGTATTGTATGTGATGGGGAGTATTGTGTGTTTGATGGGGAGTATTGCGTGTGTGGTGGGGAGTATTGTGAGTGTGGAGAGTATTGAGTTTGCGATGGGGAGTACTGTGTGTATTGTGCATGTGAGAATACTGTGGAGGAGAGAGTAATGTGTTGCCTGTGTAGTGGGGGAAGACACTGGTGCGCTTCCTGCATCCTTTACATTAGCCTTCCCTCCGAATTTGAATGGGCCATTACTGCTATTGGCTATTGCGGCCAATTTTGAGTGCACATTAGGGGTTGCAACAGCCATCATTGCGCTGTGTATTGTTCTGCCGGGGTATGTATTGCTGTTTACAAGGTCGTATTGCATTAGCTATCTCCCTGAGAAGTCGTAAAAGATGAAGGTAAGTCTTCCTTTGTGCATGCCCCGGAAGCATCGGCTTTGAGATTTGTGTTTGTGTATGCGCTGTTGAGCGAAGTTGTGCTTGCAGGATCCTGGAGACATACCGAGACGAAGGATGGAGGAAGGATGGGGGGGTCAGTGAGCCTCGAAATCTTCTACTGGTACAGTTACCGTTTCTTATCTTATCAACCTGTCGGTATACAAAACCGACAAGTTGATGAACAAGACACGTGTGCAACACCTGGGTATCTCTATTCTGAAGACGTTTCGCCCACTAGTGGTTTTTATCAAGTGAATGCAGAGTTAATCAGTCGCTTAGCCTTGATAAAAAGTATTCATCTCCTTTGTTAAGTGATCAAGATCCCAGGACCGAAACGATTTCTAATAAATATGTGTTAGTGTTTGCTCTAGTGTTTTTCTAAACCAGTTTGTCGGTATCTATTACCAAGGTTTATACCATCCCCAGTGATACACAAGATTCAGTTTTATTGTATTTCAGGAATGGCAGGAGTGCAAGCACTGCAGCTATGGGGAACACCTCACCCGCGCCCTAGAGTCCAGTACACAAGCATGACTAGAGAGAGAGAGAGAGAGAAAAAAAAAGTGGGTGTGTGAGCAAGTGAAGGGAAGGGAGGGGTGACAGAGGTAAATAAACCCAAGCCTCGTCATGGTGCTTGTTACTCACCTTCCTCGTCAGAACCAATCATGGTGTACCGCTTGAAGGCGTACAACTCCCTCTCGTTACCCAGACCGAAGTCGTCCCTGGTCCACTGCAGCACTCCGACCTTATTGATGATGCGACACGGCAGCACCACCGTCGACCCGATCACCGCCGTCTGCGGTGACGGCTGGTTGGCAAATTTCTGCTCAGCCTCGGCAGTGACCACCGCCAGGAGCAGCAGCCAGGTTCCCGCTGTCCACCAGTGCCAGCAGCCGCGCTGAGGGCAACTGTGTTCCTCGGTCTTCATCTGAGGGAAGAGTGTTGTACAGTTACCATCAACATGGAACACGCACAACTTTTCATGTCTGTGATTGGTTTTGCGAGTTTCTCTACCCTCGTAACCAGTCACAGTAAACTTTAACTTAGTAGTGAATCAATCTCCATTGCGCTTAATACACTAACTAGACCAGGGGTCCCTAACCTGCCACAGGCTACATACGGCCCTCAGGCCGATTGTGGCCCTTCTAGAAAATGGATGCGGCCCTCACATGAAATTGTGATTTCATTTTTATGTTCCACACTACACAGTGCCAACAGTTACAAAATATTATTAGTATTCATAAAAAAATATAAAAATTACAAATTGCGATACTTCTTTAAATTTGTCTTTTCAGATTGGCCCTTCATACAAGACTGAACACTACTGCGGTATATGGAGTCAGTATTTACTATAAATGTAATTATTATTATTATTATTATTATTATTATGATTATTATTATTATTACTAATCTATATAAAATCTATATAAAATCTTCACTGCTTAGTCAAGCAGGCTGTCATTGTAGGTTTTCACACATACCACAACCTCCTAATCAACCAGGCTGTTGCTGCAAGCCTTCATACGTACCACAATCTCCTAGTCAACCAGGCTGTTGCTGCAAGCCTTCACACGTACCACAACCTTTTAATGTTCCTAGATAACGAAGAGCTTGAAAATGTCTTGGACATTTATGAGACCGCTTTTTCAAATGGTCTCGAAAAGGTCCCCATAACACATAAGAGAACGTTTTAATCAGTCCCTGAGGGACTTATTACCTCATCTTTTGTACATACTTCCACATTCTTCACATTATGTCCTTATAATGATAAAGCCAATGGATGGCTTTATTAATGCAAATAGAGATACCAAGAAGTTTCATGTGTGTCTAATTCATTCATATACAACAGATATTTGTATTCATGGTATTTTGTGCATCTTCTGTAAACTGTCAGTATAGTCTACCATTGTATTACCGTTCCGTCTGGAAAAAAAAGGGTCTTATAAAAGTCATAACTAGTGAATGACTCTTTCGACTTTCTTTAAGACAGGTGTAAAGTAGCTTAGTCGAAGTGGAAGGATTGAATTGGCTTTGGGCCAATTTGACATTTTTGTATTGAAGGCACCGGGATATTGGTTTCCATGTGATACCCTGTGACTGCCTCTTCTGAGGTAGACAGGGCTGGGCTTGTGGAATACGGGGATACCTTTCTCGGATCGCTAAGTTAGTATTACAGAATTGTGTAGGCTTTGCTATCAAGCAGAGTAGAAGAGTCTGTCTGTCTGTCTTTCTCTCTATCTCTCTCCCCTTTTTTTCTTCCTTCCTGCGACCATCTCATTCTATCCCACCTAATACGTAATTTCAAGAAATACGTGACTCGAATTGTCAATCTATCCTCTCTCTCTCTCTCTCTCTCTCCTCACACATACACACACACACTCTACCTTCTCCTCTTCTTCCATTTCTTTTCCATCCATGGTCTACCTATTCTCTGGTATATAGAAACCCATTCATTCCCTCTTTCTCTTCCTATCACTTTCTTCACCCTCACCTCTTTCTCCTCCTCCGTCTATATTCTCTCTTCTCTTTTCCTGCTCATTTTCTTCTCTCCCCCACCTCTCCCTGCTGCCTCCATCTTTCTGCCATCTACTCTTTAGCCCTTCAGTTTCCACCACACGCGTTCCACATACCTTCATTCTTCTATAGTGTTCTCTCCCTTACTGTTTCTCCATCCCTTCTCTCCTTTCCACTTTCATTCCTTTCTTCCACTCTCCATTCCTTCTCTCCTTTCCACTCTCCATTCCCTCTCTCCTTTCCACTCTCCATTCCCTCTCTCCTTTCCACTCTCCATTCCCTCTCTCCTTTCCACTCTCCATTCCCTCTCTCCTTTCCACTCTCCACTCCCTCTCTCCTTTCCACTCTCCATTCCCTCTCTCCTTTCCACTCTCCATTCCCTCTCTCCTTTCCACTCTCCATTCCCTCTCTCCTTTCCACTCTCCATTCCTTCTCTCCTTTCCACTCTCCACTCCTTCTCTCTCTCCCTCGTCATCCATATCTCTTTCCCTCTCGTTTCTCAACCATTCCCATCTTCCCTTTCTCTTATTATTGATTCCTCCGCCTCCTCCTCCTCCTTCCTTATCT
>NC_091307.1:8087792-8132792 GCF_038502225.1 Cherax quadricarinatus
AAAAAAAAAAAAGATACCAGGTTGGTAGAGGGTAAACAAACTTTCGCTTAGCTAATAAAACTTTCAGTGTCCATCAGTTTGAGCTTTCACAAACAGGAAAATAAAAACAATCTTTACTCTGGTTGCTTCTGTACCACGAATCCTAATTGACATTATGATACATGATTCTGATTTTGAAGTGAATATACAGATTTGTATTTTGATTTATATTTTGAAGTGAGTATAGTAGTAAAATTCCTCTTAGGAGAGGAATTTTACGACGACGTATCGATTTGTCTCAGACATCAGATATCAGAAAACTTGCTGGGACAGGTGTAGACATCAAGAGGAAACTGAGTATATTCACCAGGTGCTAGGTCAACCAGGCTGTGGTGGATATGTGTGTCAGTGGAGCACCAGAAGCACCAGCTTTGTTGATCAGATGAGCCTAGCCTAAGGCCGGACTCTGGAAGTACAAAGGTATTAAACTCGTGGAGAAACGCTAAATCCTTAATACGCTTTGATCTAATGAAAGGTAGCAATCAACCCTTCGTTAGCATCTGATCATACCTACCCCCCCCCCTTCCCATGACAGGTGATATATATCTACAGACACACATCTACAGATACATATCTGCAGATAAGCATTTATTTTATCACTGATTTTAAATTCCTTCACAATTTTGTTCACTGTGTGTGTGTGTGTGTGTGTGTGTGTGTGTGTGTGTGTGTGTGTGTGTGTGTGTGTGTGTGTGTGTACGTACATTCATTCAATGAGAATAGATATAGTTTTGTAGAAACATTAGAGCAGAGGGTCAATAAAGTAAGCTATCATACTAGTGTCCCAATTATACACACATTGTCGAGAGAGCCAGTCAGTGAATGAGGAACATCTCACACACTTCATGTCTCGTAGGGTTGTCTCTCTCTCTCTCTCTCTCTCTCTCTCTCTCTCTCTCTCTCTCTCTCTGTGTGTCAGTCCTCGGGATATTGACAACCTCAGTGAATTATTTATATACGAAACTATTAATCTAACACACGCTTAACCCGAATTAAAAACAATGTTTTTATAAAGTGTAACAAAGCCTCACACACACACACACACACACACACACACACACACACACACACACACACACACACACACACACACACAGGTACTAATAAGCAACATATTCTTGACCGTTGTGGGTCACCAACTCTGTGACGCACGATACAGCGGCCCATCATCTGAGGTTGACAAGAACAGAGTCCTCAACATTACTTAAACAAAAACTAGGTTTCCGTACATAATTCACTTCCACGGTGAATGTTTTTAAAGAATATTAAATACCACCTACATTTAGTTTAACCTGAGTTATGTTGTATTAAATATAAGTACACAAGACAGTGGGCCGTTATGTTGCATTAAATATTGATAAACACAGAACTGTTGCATCTCGTTAAATACTGGTAAACAACACACGGAGCTGGTAACTGGAAGCTATCAGTAAAACAATGTTTAAGATTATATTGACGTCAAAAAAGATATACAATGGTGCATAAGTTTCTTTTTCACCAACTTCTTTGTACTGTATACCATGTAGTATATGGTAACTAACAGGTATACAAGAGCATAAGAACATTGCAGTAGGCCTATTGGCCCCTGCTAGGCAGGTCCAGCTCACACCCTGATAACGACAAGCTTAAGAAAAGGACACAGAAGTAAACACTGAAGACATCTGATCAGAAGAGTTCCAATGAGCTAACAAGTGTCGGAGACGGGCGCAACATCTCGAACCTTTAGATCCTTGAGCGAAACGTTATAATAACACGCCGTTTCTCGCGTATCCTCGTCATCAGTAATATTTTCAAATTGATTCTTGTGGATAGCATCCTGAGGGAGGGAGGGCTGGGCCTCGAAGTTAACTGAAGTAGGCTGTTGTTATTCTATTAGGCTTACGGTAGACTGCGTGTTTCTAGCACCAATAGTTTGACTGACATGGCTACCAACCCTGGGGCCTGGTCTCAAGTGCGAAGGGGGATGGGGAAATGACCCCACGAATCAGCAGTAATTAGGCTAATCAACCGAATTTTGTAAACTAATAACAGCTGCAGTCAGAAGATGTTTTTTTTTTTATGTAGCTGAATTTTCAGGCTGAGAGCTGTTCTTCTACCTCAGCTCATATTACAAAGTAAGAACTGTTCTAACTCAGCTCATATTACAAGCTAAGAGCTGTTCTTCTATCTTAGCTCAGTAAGAGTTGTTATTCTACCTCGGCTCATTTCAAAGTCCAGCCTTATCTAATCTATCAACAGGATGCCTGTTTACTGCCGGGGGAAACAGAAGCAACAGGTGTACGGAAATTTGCCCATACATCAGGCAGGCTTGTCCATACGTCAGGGGGAACTTGTTTCCTCAGACGTATGCCAAGCCAAGGGGAACTTGTCCATACGTCGGGGATGGGGAAGAACTTGTCCATACGTCGGGGGAAGGAGAACTTGTTCATACGTCAAGGGGGAACATGTCCCTACGTCAGAGGGGAATGTGTCTATACGTCAGGAGACA
This sequence comes from Cherax quadricarinatus, assembly GCF_038502225.1. Classification (NCBI taxonomy): domain Eukaryota; kingdom Metazoa; phylum Arthropoda; class Malacostraca; order Decapoda; family Parastacidae; genus Cherax; species Cherax quadricarinatus. The sequence continues at coordinate 8,090,320 of NC_091307.1, forward strand.
ACTTGTTTGTTCATCTTGCCCAGCCTCGCTGTTGTAGGTCTCGACACTGAAGCTAGAGAGAGAGATGCAAGAAGTGACATACATGGTTGTTGTTGTCGTCTCTCTCAGAGTCAAGAGCTGCCCCAAATTCATTAAACTTGTAGAATTTGGTGTGCGATCTGAACGCGATAGTCAACTTTGGGACACAGCCGGTGCTGAGGTCCTCTTTGTCTCCGTCTCTGATCCTTGCCTCCGCTTCCTCTTACCTCCTTGCTCCTCCTCCTCTTCTTGCCTCCGTTCTCTTACTACTAATCTTGCCACTCATTCTCCTCTCCCTATACTTCCGACGATTTCTCCTCCTCTTACTAATTCTTCTTCTTTTCATTCTCGTTCTCCTCTTCCTCTTACAACTTCCTCTCCATTTTTTTTTCCATCTCCGATCCATACCAATTTTCCCCGTTTCCTCCCTTACTACTGTTACTACTGGCACTACTTCGACTACTACTATTACTACCACCACCCCTACTCGTACTACTACTACTACTACTACTACTACTTCTATTCAATGACAGTCGTTAATTTCCGTTCTTGTTCAAGAAATCATCTTCAGAGACGGGCGCAAAGTTCTCCAAGGTAAGATTAAGATCTTGAAGCAGAAATTCCAAGTCCTTCGCGCTTAAGACCGAAGTTCTTAAAGGGAGAAATTCAAAGTCCTTCGAGACAAAGGACGAAATTCTCTAGAGGAAAAAAAATTAAAGCCTTCAGGAGTAAGCCCGGAATCCTTCTAGGTAAGAACAGGGGAACTGTAAGGTTCAGTTCAGGGTCCTTCGCCATAAGATCTTTTTTATAGTTGAACCTAGTGATTATCTTCAAAGTAGAACCTGGCGATTATCTTCAAAGTGGAACCTGGTGATTATCCTCGAATATTACGGATCTTACACTGAAGAGGTAAGATCTTCCAGGGTCATGGAGGATGGAGTAATGGGGTAAGTTGTGATGGCAATATGGACCTGCGTGTGTGGCGCGGGCAGCAGTAACCTGGCTCAACAGGAGCACAGGAAAGAAGTCTAGCATCTAGCCGGGGAAACTGATCAGAGGTATAAAAGAACATGGTTCTTGCCCTGAAGGATCACTGGGTCTCTCCTTGTTGCGTAACATTAAGACAATTCTTGCTTTAGATCACCCCGGGTCCCATCTTGAAGGTCTTCCCTTCAAGAGATAGGGGGGGGGGGGAAGGTAAAGGGTAGGATACCTTGACGGAAATAAAAATTGCTAATAATCATAGCTAAACGCAAAACCCACAAGGGTCATGCACGCAAATGAAAAGTTCTTTGATTCTGTCAAGACATTAGAGAGTTCTATGAAAGATGAGAGTCACGATCCTTGAAGTCGAGAGTTCTTGAAGATTTATCTGGTAATAATTCATGTTAAGCGCTAAACCCATGTGGGTCATTCAGCGCAAGGTGTGGTGGAGGCTCGATCCTCCGTCTGCTCAGCGCCAGACAGACGCCTGAAGATTTAAGTGAAGGCTTTCGGGAATCAGCTCGTAGTATTTTGGTCAATGCATCACTTATTTTTACTGTGAAGCGCTAAACCCGCGTAAGCTATTCAGCATGGGGACTTGTGGAGGCTCGATTCTCCGTTAACTAATCGTGATTCTTCGTAATGTACTATTCCAGACCACTTTCTGCGTAACCTTCAACATGCTAGACCAGTTACAAAGAAGCTTTCAACATTCCAGACCAGTTACCACAAATCCTTCAACATTCCAGACCAGTTACCACAAATCCTTCAACATTCCAGACCAGTTACCACAAATCCTTCAACATTCCAGACCAGTTACCACAAATCCTTCAACATTCCAGACAAGTTACCAGTTACTTTGTTGATGATCAGTAATTGTGTTGAAGCCAGACACGGTAGACAGGCTAGGCTATCTGACTGGTGGATTTTTTTTTTCTACGCCTGTTGATACTTTAAATATGGCTCACGAAGGGTGACCTCATCTCGTCGTCACGACTGTCAGAGTGGAGGGAGGCTGTAGAGTGCAGATCAGAGGAGTGCTGGTTCTCTTGGAAGCCACACTCCACTGAGGTTCCTCCTGAGGGAAGGAGCTGTAGCTGAAGTGTGGAGGTTACTGCCCCTTGAGAGGTTTCACTGAAGCTGGCGAGTGTATAGAATAAAAAGTCACAATACAGTGACTGGAACAATACACAAATAACTCGCACATGGGAGACAAACGTATGACGACATTTCGGTCCGACTTGGCCTATTAACTACTTAATAGTCCAAGTTGGACTGAAACGTTATCGTAAGTTTCAGTCTCCTAGGTGCGGGTTATTTGTGTAAGGAGTGTAAAGCTAGTTCTTTGGTTAAGACACGTGTGCATCGGTCTGATATCTACTGACGAGAGGTATCGCCTGCTCAGCAGGCTTTGTGCAGCCCGGGTAACATGTCTCGTCAATAAAAGTAACAAACTACTAAGCACGCGTCTTACTCATCTCCTGTTCGGTAGTGCATACCATTAACATATTTCAGTACTTTTATTTTTCTGAACTGAGATACGAGTGTTTGCCGGGTATCCCTGGAGAGACACTGACTTCGTCCCCATAGATACAATTAGGCTTAAAAGTCCCGGCCATCCAATATTGTGAGATCGTTTTGTGTATTTTCACACACACAGTTCTAGTATTAGCCAAATATATATTCCTTTCATTTGGACTTTGGTATTATCTCCCTATGAATTATCCTTTTTTATTATTCCTACTGAACATTTTAAGGTATGATGAACAAGACACGTGGAACAACTAGGTGTTTTTATTCTTAAGACGTATCCCCGACAACCGGTAACATTATCAATTCTTTACGGAGGTTATTTAAAGCACCGTTACTGATAAGCGTATCGATGAGTGATCTGTCAAGAGCTGGAGAGGAGGTTCCCTCGCACCCTTTTGTAGAAAGTGGTAATCTAAGTGGCTAATCAAGAGGAGGGTGAGTGAGTTAGATTTTCTTCCCTGGGAAAGCAAGTGGTAGCTGATAGTTCAGGTCAAGAATGCAGCTCAGTAGTGGGAAGCTATCGTTTACTAGTCAACTCTACCGGGAGTATTTGGGAATCACATTTGTACCGTTGGTACGATGCCTCCCGTGTATGAGAGAGCTAGGTACACAGCACCTGGGTATGGTGCCAGGTACACAGCACCTAGGTCTGGTGCTAGGTATACAACACCTGGGTGTGGTGCTAGGTACACAGTACCTGGGTCTGGTGCTAGGTACACAGTACCTAGGTCTGGTGCTAGGTACACAGTACCTAGGTCTGGTGCTAGGTACACAGTACCTAGGTCTGGTGCTAGGTACACAGTACCTAGGTCTGGTGCTAGGTACACAGTACCTAGGTCTGGTGCTAGGTACACAGTACCTAGGTCTGGTGCTAGGTACCCAGTACCTAGGTCTGGTGGTAGGTACACAGCACCTGGGTCTGGTGTTAGGTACACAGTACCTAGGTCTGGTGCCAGGCACGCAGCACTCAAGTCTAGTGTTTGGAATACCGACTTTCAAAATATGCAAAATATCACTCTTAAATATTAAGACTGGTATACATCAACGTTTCACAGCACCATCAATCAACAGACACATGACTGTGCATCAATCCATAAATGTCAGAATTTAAAGGAGGGATACACCCAAGTGTGTACGAGTGATGGTGACACTTGCAATGATTTATGGGTCAGATTTCTGGTTCCTTAGCCTTTGTTGACACGTGTCCTAAGCAGTCACTAGCCTGGAATCTACCTGGAGGGTATTCCGGGGATCAATGCCCCCGTGGCCCGGTCCACGACCGGGCCTCCCGTTACTGTTACTACTGGCCACACGTAGTCCAACGTATGAACCACAGCTCGGCTGATCCGGCACCGAGTTTATGTATCTGTTCAGTTCCCTCTTGAAGGCAGTCAGGGGCCTATAGGAGGCTGTTGAACAGTCTTGAACCCCGGACACTTATTGTGTTTTCTCTTAGTATATTCACTCGTGTATGAGAACGAAACACCAGCAGCAACAGCCTGGCTGACCAAGCAAGCACTAGACGAGCCTGGCCTATGACCGGGAGTAGAGAAACTCTCGGAACTCATCAAAGGTAAAGGTATATGAAAATCAAAGGTAAGGTCCACACTATTTTATCCGCATACATAATAACATACTTAAAGTTTATCATTATATTTATGGGGAAGCGCTAAACGAGTAGGAGTCATATAGCACCTGGAGAATGGGAAGTAACCGGGTTTGATTCAAGACAAGACCAACTGCAACTCCGTGGATCAAGAACCCTTCATCTGCGTCAAGGTACCTCCTTTAAAATGACTTAACATAACAGATCAATTCCAGTACTGCCATCTATATTTATTATTAATTATTATTACTTGTTAATATTTATAGTATCGTGTTTTCGGGTTAATTTTTTTTTAACACGAGTCAGTTTGCCCAGCAGGGCAGGATGAAGCTAGGAAGAAAATGTTCACCGTCATTCGTGCCCAGACTGTCTTTCAGAACTGCCAGGAAATCACTGTACGACGACCCACTGAACTACAGCATCTGCTCCTGGCTGAGGGACTGTTTGCTTCAAACTCCTCCTGATCTTCACCACTCTTCTTTGTATAGGACTGATGAAGCCACTGTGTGGCGAAACGTTTCCTCAGTCAAGATTCCATGTGTTGCAAAAGTGTCTCATTCTTCAACTTGTCGGTGTTCTTAATCGTTTATTACATATCCACACTCTTCCTTGGCAATCCTCCTTTCTCTCTCTCTTTTTTCTATTACTCATTCGATAAAAACTTTGTCACACACTTCCTGTATATTCAGGAGTCTTATTCCTCCTCTGTAATTTTTACACACACTCATTCCCTTTCATCTGTAATAAAAAGGAGCTATATACCTCTCTTATTTCTTACATAAAAAAAAGCTAGAGGCAGAAATTCCATAATAATCACATTATCGATGGTACACAATACCGACAAGTTGATGAATATGACACAAGTGCAACACTTGGGTATCTTCATTACCGAGGCAGTGTACCTGCACGACAGACTTTTTCACTCGAATACAGGCGAATGTAAGGTCATATATAAAGTCATTCACCGTTGAAGGTCGCTCTTCTCTACTCTGAGCAGCAGCTACCAGCTCACCCGCCACCTGTTGCCCATCTATCGGGACACACTTGCCGATCGATTTTCCATTTATTATTGTCCCCTGACAAACAGTGCCTTTACGATGCGACCCGGGAGAAACTGGCTTGAATAATTGATGAGTGGGACCCCGTGAAGGATGTCATAAGTGTTTTTTCTCACTGCCAAGATTCATGTCCTCCAAGAAGCCATCTGGCGCAGACGAACGATAAACACAGAATGTGATTAAAGAAAGAAGATAATTTTGTTTTATGTCTGCTGGAGTTGCTGCTGCTGCTGCTGCTGCTGCTGCTGCTGCCGGAATGTCGAGGAGAGGTAACATATTTTGTTACATTAAATTAAACTGAGGCAACTAGCTGGTTCATTTGCTCTGAAACGGTATCAAAATGACCTCACTTCTGCTCCTACGGTCTTCATAAGACATCCGAGCATCTAGATCAGGCAGTATTTACTTCTGCCGCTGCTGCTGCTGCTGCACGGTCGATTGACAGACCTCGGCTTTATAAAGCTGAATTGTAAGGCGCATTTGAGAGGTAAGCAGCGTTCTCAAACCCTCCGTGTTAACAATACATTAATGGTTATAATCACAACCATGATTTTTAAAGAGGTGGACCGGTAAGCCAGCAGAATTCCTCGGCCAGATGACCAAAAGTTCCAGCTGTGGTTCATCATATAACCCGCGTCAGAAAATACTTGTCTTTCCTGACAAACATTACACTTTCCTATCCTCAGTGTTCATCCCCAGGCTAGACTTCCTGGTCAATTCTCTGTGACATTCCTTTGAACACCTTCCATGATAGTTCTACCCTCACGGGCTTAACCCGAGGCTGCACTTCGTTGTTAGCTACGTGGTCAAACAGGCTGTTGCTGTCAGCGGTCGGCAAGTCCTGGTTGTTAAATAAATCGCCACAAAAAAGTCCCTTCGTTGGCCTTGATCAATAGATGACCCGATCTTTGAGAGCTTCGTGAGTGCTCTTTAAGAGCTTCGTGAGTGCTCTTTGAGAGCTTCGTGAGTGCTCTTTGAGAGCTTCGTGAGTGCTCTATGAGAGCTTCGTGAGTGCTCTTTAAGAGCTTCGTGAGTGCTCTTTAAGAGCTTCGTGAGTGCTCTTTGAGAGCTTCATGAGTGCTCTTTGAGAGCTTCATGAGTGCTCTTTGAGAGCTTCATGAGTGCTCTTTGAGAGCTTCATGAGTGCTCTTTGAGAGCTTCATGAGTGCTCTTTGAGAGCTTCATGAGTGCTCTTTGAGAGCTTCGTGAGTGCTCTTTGAGAGCTTCATGAGTGCTCTTTGAGAGCTTCATGAGTGCTCTTTGAGAGCTTCGTGAGTGCTCTTTGAGAGCTTCATGAGTGCTCTTTGAGAGCTTCATGAGTGCTCTTTGAGAGCTTCATGAGTGCTCTTTGAGAGCTTCATGAGTGCTCTTTGAGAGCTTCATGAGTGCTCTTTGAGAGCTTCATGAGTGCTCTTTGAGAGCTTCGTGAGTGCTCTTTGAGAGCTTCATGAGTGCTCTTTGAGAGCTTCATGAGTGCTCTTTGAGAGCTTCATGAGTGCTCTTTGAGAGCTTCATGAGTGCTCTTTGAGAGCTTCATGAGTGCTCTTTGAGAGCTTCGTGAGTGCTCTTTGAGAGCTTCATGAGTGCTCTTTGAGAGCTTCATGAGTGCTCTTTGAGAGCTTCATGAGTGCTCTTTGAGAGCTTCGTGAGTGCTCTTTGAGAGCTTCATGAGTGCTCTTTGAGAGCTTCATGAGTGCTCTTTGAGAGCTTCATGAGTGCTCTTTGAGAGCTTCATGAGTGCTCTTTGAGAGCTTCATGAGTGCTCTTTGAGAGCTTCGTGAGTGCTCTTTGAGAGCTTCGTGAGTGCTCTTTGAGAGCTTCATGAGTGCTCTTTGAGAGCTTCATGAGTGCTCTTTGAGAGCTTCATGAGTGCTCTTTGAGAGCTTCATGAGTGCTCTTTGAGAGCTTCATGAGTGCTCTTTGAGAGCTTCATGAGTGCTCTTTGAGAGCTCCTCGAGAGACTCAAAACTGACATTTATTGTGATCTTGATAACCCACGGTCAGTCCTGGGAATCATCCTGCTGCGAATCATCCTGCTGCAAATCATCCTGCTGGGAATCATCCTGCTGGGAATCATCCTGCTGCGAATCATCCTGCTGTGAGTCATCCTACTGTGAATCGTCCTGCTGTGAGTCATCCTGCTGTGAGTATCCTGTTGTGGGTCATCCTACTGTGGGTCATCCTACTGTCAATCATCCTGCTGTGGGTCATCATGCTGTGAGTCATCCTGTTGTGGGTCATCCTGTTGTTAGGTAAGACACATATGCAACAGTTAGGTATCTTTATTTCGAAACGTTTCGCCTACACAGTAGGCTTCTTCAGTCGAGTACAGAAAAGTTGATAGAAGCAGAAGATACTTGAAGACGATGTAATCAGTCCATCACCCTTAAAGTTTTGAGGTGGTCAGTCCCTTGTCTTACCTAACAATCTGTCGGTATTTTATACCATTTTAGTGGGTCATCCTACTGTGGGTCATCCTGCTGGGAATATCCTGCTGTGAATCATCCTGCTGTGAATCATCCTGCTGTGAATCATCCTGCTGGGAATCATCCTGCTGGGAATCATCCTGCTGCGAATCATCCTGCTGCGAATCATCCTGCTGTGAATCATCCTGTTGTGACTCATCCTGCTGCGAGTCATCCTGCTGTGAATCATCTTGCTGTAAATCATCCGGCTTTGGTTCATCCTGCTATGAGTCATCCTACAGTGAGTCTTCCTACTGTGGGTCGTCCTAATGTGGGTCATCATCCTGTGAATCATCCTACTGTGAGTCATCCTACTGTGAATCATCCTGCTGTGAATCATCTTGCTGTGAGTCATCCTGCTGTGAATAATCCTGTGACGAATGGTTTGAAAATAATCCTACTGAGTCATTCTGCTGTGGGTCATCCTACTGTGAGTCATCCTGCTGTGGGTCATCCTGCTGTGGGTCATCCTGCTGTGGGTCATCATCCTGTGAATCATCCTAATGTGGGTCATCCTGCTGTGGGTCATCCTACTGTGGGTCATCCTACTGTAGACATCAGGTTAAAACAGGGACTAGTTGTTTATCTCATTAAGATTTATTATTATTATTATTATTATCGTGTAGCTGATCTGAACCCATCAAACTCATACAGGTGGAGAGTAGCTCCAGTACCCCGGATGAAGAGCTTATCACCACCCTCCCTCCGAGGGAAGAACTAAGACGTAATAGCATCTGGGCGAGTCAGTGCCAGTCGTCGTCACCTGATAACTCAATCAATAGACTATATTATTCACTTCATTCACTCGCCCGGGATATGCAAATGACCTTAATGTGGCACTAATTAAGGTACCTGGCCCACTTATCCCCAGTAGAGCAGAGTCGACCAGGCTGTTGGTGCTGATAGCACCAACAGCCTGAGGTAGCAGATAAATGTCAGAAGGCTCGTAAGCTTTTTTGACTCACAACCAAAAGAACATAAGAATGGAGGAACACTGCAGAAGGCCTACTGGCCCATGCAAGGCAGGTCCTTATCAAAACGACCTCTACCCAAAGCTACCCAAGAATTAACTCCCATACCCAATGACACCAATCAAACCCAGCCCCTCCCACTCATATATTTGTCCAATCTCTTCTTAAAGTCACCCAAGGTCCTAGCCTCTATCACCCCACTGGGAAGATTTGGAAAAAGACACTTATGTACAGTTCAGGACATTTATTAAAGGAAACGTTTCGCCACGAGTGGCTTCTTCAGTCCTAATACAGAGAAATTGTGTACGAATGGTATATAATACCGACAAGATGAGAGTAAGACACATGTGCAACATCTGGGTATCTTTATTGTAGACGTTTCGCCATCCAGTGGCTTTATCAATACAAATTCCAGGACATAACTTGAAGACAGTAGAACTATGTACAGAAGATGAGGTAATCAGTCCCTCAACCTAGGAGTAGGTGCGAACAGCACCATAGTCGTGGAGATTCTGAAGCAGAAGAAAGAATCCTGGCGCTTATATAGTAACGTCAGGTGAAGCAGACGAGGGCAAATTCACTGGTGGGCGGGATTCCCCAGTGGAAGTAGGTCCTTCCCAAAGAGATGGGTTAGTTGTAGTAGTAGTAGTTGTCGTCGTAGTTGTGAAGGTTATGTACATGTCCTCAGAATTAAGATTCCATGATGTTGCAGTGTCTGACAAGTTGTGTACGAATGGTATATAATACCGACAAGATGAGAGTAAGACACATGTGCAACATCTGGGTAACTTTATTGTAGACGTTTCGCCATCCAGTGGCTTTATCAATACAAATTCCAGGACAAAACTTGAAGACAGTAGGCCTTCTGCAGTGTTCCTCCATTCTTATGTTCTTTTGGTTGAGAAAGTATGTATAATGTTCGCCAAGACCGTAGTCCTGGCACGGGTCTCAATCTTGCGATGACCCGTCTCTGGCTCCCGAGGGAGAAAGGTTTCTACAATGATGCGACATATGCTGTTCAAGCACTCTTCTGGTCAGTTCAACTGGTGCATCTCATAAGCGACAACACCGTATGTACTCCTAACTGTGGACACTAGCGAGGAGGAGGATATGTCGTTATCACAGGTAACAGCTTGTCTGGTTCGTTGACTCCATGGTACACTAGTGTGGCCGCAGTCATCTCTGGGTCCTCTTCGGGAGGGAATTTCACTCCTAGTTGCCTGCGGAGCGTCTCAGTAACTTCGCACTCCAGAAGATAGTGTGTTAGGGGCCGCTGGACAACGTGCTGACAGTACTGGCACATCTCCTCCTCAGCCTTGTCTACCATCATCTTGGCTGTGGGAAAGCCCAAACGAAGCCGATGGATGGCGGTACACTGCGCTCTGGACCAGCTTCTATCATATGGAGGGGGTTCTCCCTGAGTCGCTGCTCGGTACCACTGTTGAGATGGGGTATCACCTAAGACCTCCCCCATAAGTTTCATGGCTCTGGCAGCCACCAGTTTGGTCTGTCGTAGGCTGATTGGGACAGTAATCCCAACATGTGGATAGTCTGTTGCTGCCTTGGCTGCATCATCTGCCGCCTCATTTCCCCGGATGCCAGCATGGCTGGGGATCCAGTTCAATGTCGATCTGTTACCCTGAACTTCTAAGGCTGTCATTATGCTCAGGATCGATGTGATGAGGTGAACATTGTCCTGTGGTTGAGGATGGGAGAGGGCATTGATTGCAGACGTGGAATCAACATGTATGACAGGTCGGAGTCGATGTCGTAGGGCATGTGACAATGCCTGCTGAATCGCCACCAACTCAGCTTGAAGGATCGTGCAGTGGTCAGGGAGTCGCCAGCCTTGTGTGTGACCATTGTGGTACAGTCCAGCTGCTGCTCTCTTCCTGTCAGGGTAGACAGAACCATCTGTGAAATACACTGCACATGTGCCTCCCTCTGCCAGTGCCATGCTTGTCTCAGCATGATTGCTGAGTGTGTCTTGACTGCAGAGACGCTTAGAGATGGGTAGCTGCATGATGCAAACATCGGCTGGATCTGGGCGCCAGGGAGGTGGTGGATGGTACCCAGCAACAGGAAGGTCACAACTCTTCTCAAGGAGTAGTTGTATAGGCAGCAGCTTCCGCCCAGCAGCACAAAACGAACGAATCCAGGAGTAGTCCGTGAAGAGTGTGGGATCTTGTGACATGGTTGTCAATATCCGTCTCCTTAGTGGGGTACCTTGCTGCCTGTGCAGAATCGTGGCCACTTTGCAGGCGTTTATGTATCTTACTCTGTCAGCCAAGGAAGGAAGCCGGGCCTCAGATCTGAGACATACTGTGTTGGTCCAGATGGGGGCCCCAAGCATAGTTCTTATCGCCTGATTTTGTACGACCTCCACTCTTTGCCTGCTCTGCGGGAAGAGATGAGCTAAAGCCGGTGCACCGTAGTCAATGAGCGAGCGTATAGCTTGTATATAGTACAAGCGAAGTACATCTTTGCTTGCCCCTGCACGGTGCCTCGTCATGGCTCTCATGGCGTTGAGTCTGAGTAGAGCACGTGACCTGACATACTCGGCCTGTTTCTGAAAGGTCAGCTTTTTATCAATGTAGATTCCCAAGTACAGGTAGGAGCCTGTCCACTCAAGTTCTATACCCTGAATACAGAGAAAACTAAAAAACATTTATATATATAGTGGCAGGAGTCAGGTGAGGTGACGCGTGGGTAGAGGTGGTAGTAGTAGTAGCAGTAATGGAACTAAGGAGGTGAGGCTAGAGAGGGACCTGCTGGCATCAAGTAACACCAGTTCCCAGGATGGGTAATATCCTCTTGCTTAGTAATTTTGAAATACTGTAACTACCGGATTTTTGCTTTATAGTGTTACTGACAGAAATTAGTGCAGCTTCAATGCATTTTCTCCGTCTTAAGTCGTCTTCTTTAATAACTAGTTTAGCTTCATTGAATTTCATGAGGTGTCCAACATCGTCTCTATGTTGAACACATGCGTTTTTGCGATCATCATTTCTGCAAGCATTTTTGTGTTCTGCTATTCTAATGTCCAGAACACAAAAATGCTTGCAGAAATGATGACTGAACACATCGACTCCAGGCTGAGGGACTGATTACCTCATACTCCTCCTTTCCTTACGCCTTCCTCTTTGTATTGGACTGATGAAGCCACTGTGTGGCGAAACGTTTCCTGAATAAAGATTCCCATATGCTGCATAAGTGTCTCAATCTTCAACTTGTCGGTTTTTCAAACCATTCATCACAACTGTCAGACACTGCAGCATCATGGGATCTTCTTACAAAGAATTCTTCAACGCTTGTTCAACCTTTGGACAAAGACCTACTTCGACTAGTGGATGATACCACTATGACCCCGCCTCCGCCTGCTTCACCTCACCTCACTACAGTATATAAGCCACGTCTACGGCCTTATGCTGTGGAAATAAATGGTATAAAATACCGACACAATGGCAATATAAACACAAATGCAGTATAATGTGATCCTTTATTGACTACGTTTCGCCCACACAGTGGGCTTTTTCAAGTCACAAACAGAACATGCTGTACATTCTACAAGATTGATGGACTGAACACATCGACTCCAGGCTGAGGGACTGATTACCTCATACTCCTCCTTTCCTTACGCCTTCCTCTTTGTATTGGACTGATGAAGCCACTGTGTGGCGAAACGTTTCCTGAATAAAGATTCCCATATGCTGCATAAGTGTCTCAATCTTCAACTTGTCGGTTTTTCAAACCATTCATCACAACTGTCAGACACTGCAGCATCATGGGATCTTCTTACAAAGAATTCTTCAACGCTTGTTCAACCTTTGGACAAAGACCTACTTCGACTAGTGGATGATACCACTATGATTCCGCCTCCGTCTGCTTCAAGTCACCTCACTACAGTATATAAGCCACGTCTACGGCCCTATGCTGTACATTCTACAAGATTGATGGACTGAACACATCGACTCCAGGCTGAGGGACTGATTACCTCATACTCCTCCTTTCCTTACGCCTTCCTCTTTGTATTGGACTGATGAAGCCACTGTGTGGCGAAACGTTTCCTGAATAAAGATTCCCATATGCTGCATAAGTGTCTCAATCTTCAACTTGTCGGTTTTTCAAACCATTCATCACGAGGAAAGGTAGCTCCTGGAGAGCGAAACGTTGCCACAATAAAATGTCACATTAGTTGAACTTGTGTCCTTTTACTTTACATATTGTGTAATTCTACCAACTTTATTACTTATACTTCTTGAGATAAATCCAAGTAATCTGTTAGCCTTGTTGCGCACACTTAGGCACTGCTGTCTTGGCTTTAGATTTCTGCTTACCTGCAGAAGGTCTGCTCACAAACTTATCCAATCTCCCTTCCAAGCTACCCAAGGTTTTAGACTCTATAACCCCACTCGGTACATCATCAGATGCAGCTTTCTCCACCTGACTATAAATACGCGGGTACCTGTCAGACACTGCAGCATCATGGGATCTTGTTACAAAGAAGCTATAATCTAGGTGAAGTAGAGCTTGATCAAACAGAAAGTGAAAAGGACTTGGGAGTCATGGTGAGAAGAAATCTAAAGCCAAGACAGCAGTGCCTTAGTGTGCGCAACAAGGCCAACAGATTACTTGGATTTATCTCAAGAAGTATAAGTAACAGAAGTCCAAAAGTTATTTTACAGCTCTAAACATCACTAGTGAGGCCTCATTTAGATTATGCTGCTCAGTTTTGGTCCCCTTACTACAGGATGGATATAGACTCATTAGAGAACATACAGAGAAGAATGACTAAAATGATGTACTGTGTAAGGAACCTACCGTATGATGATAGACTTAAAGCCTTAAATCTCCACTCTCTGGAGAGGCGTAGAATGAGGGGAGATATCATTGAAATGTATAAGTGGATGACGGGCATAAACAAGGGAGATATTAATAAAGTACTAAGGGTGTCGAACCAGGTAAGAACCAGAAATAATGGATTTAGGTTGGATAAATTTAGATTTAGAAAGGACATAGGTAAGTACTGGTTTTCTAACAGAGTTGGAGATGCGTGGAACAGTCTTCCCAGTGGGGTGATAGAGGCTAAGTCCTCGGGTAGCTTTAAGAAGTGACTGAACAAATATATGAGTGAGAGGGGCTGGGTTTGATTGGTGTCATTGGGTATGGGAGTTATTTCTTGAGTAGCTTTAGGTAGATGTCGTTTTGATAAGGACCTGCCTCGCATGGGCCAGTAGGCCTTCTGCAGTGTTCCTACATTCTTATGTTCTTATGTACTTGTTCAACCTTTGGACGAAGACCTACTTCGACTAGTGGATGGTACCACTATGACCCCGCCTCCGCCTGCTTCGCCTCACCTCACTACAGTATATAAGCCACGTCTACGGCCCTATGCTGTACATTCTACAAGATTGATGGACTGAACACATCGACTCCAGGCTGAGGGACTTATTACCTCAAACTCCTCCTCTCCTTATGCCTTTCTACTTTGTATTGGACTGATGAAGCCACTGTGTGGCGAAACATTTCCTGAATAAAGATTCCCATATGTTGCATAAGTGTCTCAATCTTCAACCACCTATGACTGCTGCACCTCTCCTGCCTACGGTTCATAAGCTCCTTCTCCGCACTTATGCCGTATTCTATTCAAGATTGACCTCTTCAAGGGGGGCTCCTTGGCGTGGTGAAGAGGCTCTTGGTCTGAGGAATTAGCCCTGTCGGTCTTCTTCCTCAGACCGAACCTAATTACCCCCCATTCTCCCCTCCCCTATCCCATCCTCCCCTTTTTCCATTCCTCCTCCTCCTCCCCACCCCTCCCTTTTGCCCTTCCTCTTTTTGGCCTTTGGGATTTCTCCCACAGGCGCGCTAGTTCCTAGGTAGGGGAAAGGACACCGGGGTCCATCCCATTCCGTTGAGGTTCTTGGCGGTGGCGTAGCTTGCCATGGAATCTGGATCGCCTGGGGATGTCCCGATCCCTCTCTGGTATCCCGGAGTAGCTTTGGGTGTCTTTCAGGCGACGGGTGTATCTCTGGAAGCCACCTTTCGGATTCCGGGGGTGGTGGCCGAAGGAGGTATGCTTTGTGGCGGATATCCGGCCGCCCTCTCTTTTGTCCACCGAGGTAGCTCGGCAGATGTGAGGTTGCTATCCCGGATTGCTGGTTTACTGGCATGAAGGGTAGGGTATGGCACGGGTTCCATGCTGCATCTGCGCTACTAGCAGTGCTGAGGTCCTCTTGGGCGCGGAGGGAGATTTCCGGCCCTTTCATTCCTCCTGGGAACTACTCCTCCCCGCTCCCCCCTTTTTTTTATTCTTTTTTTTTATTTTTATTTTCTTTTCTTCTTTCTCTTTTTTCTTAAAAACAAAAAGCAAAGGAGTAACCTAACCATGGAGAACCCAATCCATGAACCCACTACCCCCGGACCCCTTCTTGATACCACACCACATTCTGACCCTGCCTTGTGTTTAGACCACTCTTCGGACACTCCTGATGCCCCTGTACCTCTTGCTGGTGCTGTTTCCTCACCCGCTTCAGGTACCGGGGCTTCGACTGACTCCTTCGATTTGTCTGAACTCCGCTCTCCTTTGACTATGCTTCCGGCTTCTCCCTCTACGGTATGGCAATTTTCGAATCGCCCGCCCATTTCCTGCCGGACCAACTCCGGTCCTACTCCTAAATGCCAACGTCAATCTCCTGATGATGCTCATTCGTTACCTTCCCATTCTACTCGGAAAAGACCGACACGTCAAGCACTCCCTCTCCACGCTCAGTTTCGGACCACACAATGGACCAAATTCTTTACTTTAAGACCGACTTCTTCTTCTGCCTACCTTTCTGACCATAGTATTGGCAAAGTGCTCCTGTGTCATGTTGGTAGAGATATTTCATTTCATGCTCTCAAGAGTGGTACGCGCATCGTCACTGTCCAGAATGCTACCCAAGCTCATGATCTTTCTCTCCTTTCGAATATCGATACTACTCCTATCACCATTGAAAAACATCTTTCTCTCAATTCTTGTAGTGGTACTGTCATTCTGCCCCATACCATAGTCCAACAGAATTTCCAGTCATGTGGCAATGACATTCTTGAAAAGCTGGAACTCCAGAATCTCCCAATCTTCAAAGTAGACACTTATGTCCTTCCTGCCCGGGGGCGGAGACGTTACCCTTGCAATGTGGCTCGTTTAACTTTTGACAGCCGAGAACTCCCGTCCTCTGTATATGTTGCGGGACATCGGTTACAAGTTCGAAAGGTGATACCTACACTGCAACAGTGTAGAAATTGCTGGCGTTTTGGTCACCCAGCAAAATATTGCAGATCTATGGCTGAATGCCCAGTCTGTGGTGCTGACGATCATTCTAATACATCTTGCAGTCAACCTCCATCTTGCCTTAATTGTAATGAAGCTCACCCTTCATACTCCCGCCGTTGCCTGGTCTACTTAAATGAACGTGAAATCCGTTGCCTCAAAGAGGCAGAAGGTCTCCCTTATGCTATGGCAGTTACTCATCTCCGCCTCCAAGGGAGACTACCCCGATTTTTTCTTATTCTCATGTTTCCAAACATCCCCCCCACTTCTGGGGTCCTATCTTCTGCAGCCTCCTCTGTTGTTACCCCTCCCATAGCCACTCCGGCATCTAATCCTTTTGCTGTCCTTGGCTCTGACGTCCCGACTACAACTCAGTCTGTTCTCACATCTTCGCGTCCTTCCTCACAAGCCCCAGTATCGACAAGACCTCGTACGACACCTAATACCAATCGCCCCTCTACTTCTCAGAAGTCAAAAAAATCCACATTGCTCAAATCTTCTTTGCCCCTTCCTTCCCTTCTTCCATCTCCACACTATACCTTTCCAGTCTCTGTACCTAGTTCTTCCCCTCTCTCTGGCTCTATTACAAGTGTGGAGATTCACCCTCCTCCTCGTACTATGCCTTCCACCCCCGTCCCCTCCCAAGTTTCTCCCTCTTCTGCCACCTCCCAGGTTTCTGCCTCTTCTGTCCCCCCCCCACACCTCATCTCCAGTCCCTTACACTCTTCCCTCCCCCTCTACTTTGGTACAGTCCATTACTGTCCCAATCTTTACTCACCCTCCTCCTTCTATCTCCAATATGGTCTCCCATACATCTTTGAATTCAGAAACACTTGAAGCCATTTCAGAATATATTGCAGAGACTAAACCTTCAATGGACACTGATTCACTTCCTGTTCCTTCTCTTCCCTCTCCTCCATCTTCACAACCCCATTCTTCGCAACGCTCCGTTCCTTCGCTGCTTGAACGTCTTCCAATGCCACCACACGTTGACTTTTCTAACCCCTCTAGTCCGTAGGTGCCTTTACCTACAGATTCCTGGTATTTTCTTCATCGCCAATCATGGCCTATTTACAGTGGAATATCCGTGGCCTCAGGGGTAATCGGGGTGAGCTTCAGATGTTGGTTTCCAGGTTTTCCCCTGTTGGTGCTTGCTTACAAGAACCAAAATTACACTCGGCTGTTTTCCAACCTATCTCAGGCTATAATTTATTGTATTCTTCGGATCCTTTCTCAGATGGGACCTTTAATGAAAGTGCCCTTCTTCTACGCAATGATATTCCGTACTGTCAACTATTTGTCCATACCTCGCTGCATTACACTGCAGCCCGTATCCACTTGAATAAGTGGTTTACAATATGTTCTTTATATCTCTCTCCTTCTCGAGTATTTTCTATCCCAGACTTTGCCTTTCTTGTTTCATCCTTACCACCACCACTTCTGTTACTTGGTGATTTTAATGCCCACCATTTCCTCTGGGGGGGGTCTCATTGTGACTCACGTGGCATCCAGTTGGAGGCTTTTCTCGCCTCTCACCCCCTCCATGTTTTAAATATGGGTACTCCCACCCATTTTGATCCTCGTACTCATACTCTCTCTTGCATCGATCTATCAGTCTGCTCTTCCTCCACTGCACTAGACTTCACCTGGTCTGTTCTACTGGACTTACATGACAGCGATCATTTTCCAATCATTCTTACTTCTCCTTCCTATACACCACCTTTCCGTAGCCCTCGCTGGCAATTTGATCGGGCAAATTGGGATCTTTACTCACACCTCACTGTTTTTAGTGAGGTTCCTTCTTCATCCTCCATTGATGAGCTCCTACACCTCTTCTCGACGTCAGTTGATACAGCAGCTTCTCATTCTATACCCCAAACCTCAGGCAGGCATTCTCAGAAGTGCGTGCCTTGGTGGTCTCCTGCCTGTGCTCATGCAGTACGTTTGAAATGCGCTGCATGGGGCAGGTACCAATACAATAGAACCGCTGAGAGACTTCTTGATTTTACGCAGAAGCGTGCGATTGCTCGCCGTGTCATCCGTGAAGCTAAACGCACTTGTTGGCGAGACTATGTTTCCACCATCACCTCTGCTTCTTCTATGAGTGCAGTCTGGAAAAAAGTGAGGAAATTGAGTGGTAAATACTCTCCTGACCCGGCTCCTGTTCTACGGGTCGCTGGTGTTATGTAGCAAACCCTCTCGACGTTGCCATTGAACTTGGCACACATCTGGTCCGTATTTCCCGGGGGCTCCATCTATGCCCCTCATTTCTTTCCTCAAAGTCTGCCAGAGAGTTAGTACCCTTGGACTTTTCTTCTCTCAGAGAAGAACAGTATAATGTGCCTTTTACACTTCAAGAACTAGAGGCAACGCTCTCAGCTTGCCGATCATCGGCAGCTGGGCCTGACGACATTCATATTCGTATGTTACAACATTTACATCGGTCAGCCCTTGTAGTCCTCTTACACCTCTTCAATCTTATTTGGGCACAAGGAGTTCTTCCCCAGCTGTAGAAATCTGCCATTGTTCTCCCTTTCTGCAAACCGGGTACCACAGGACATGATGCCTCCCACTATCGTCCCATCGCTCTTACTAGTGCAGTTTGCAAAGTGATGGAACGTCTCGTAAATCGACGTTTAATGTGGTATCTAGGCCTTCTCTTTGACCGTAGGTTATCCTGGAAACCTCACATTCCCTCTCTGAAGGCAACTTGTCACAGCCGGCTAAACCTTCTTAAAACCCTTGCTCATCTTTCCTGGGGAGCTGATCGTCGAACTCTGCTTCGCCTACATTCAGCCCTCGTTTTATCGAAACTCGATTATGGTGACCAGATTTATTCTGCGGCCTCTCCTGCTACTCTCTCTAGCCTTAACTCTATCCATCACCAAGGATTACGTTTGTGCCTTGGTGCTTTTCGCTCTTCCCCTGTTGAGAGCCTCTATGCAGAAGCGAATGTTCCATCCTTGTCTGATCGCCGTGATGCCCATTGCCTTCGCTACTATGTACGCTCTCACGATCTCCACAATCCTTCCATTTATAGAATGGTCACCGATATTAGTAGACATTATTCGTTCGCCGCCCCTGTTTGCTCCGTCCCTTTTCTCTACGCCTACATTCACTCTTGTCTTCCCTTCAGTTACCACCTTTATATGTTCATGTAGCATCTCACTTTTCCCTACCCCCCTGGGAAGTTCCAGCTGTTCGGGTCTGTTCTTTCTCACTCCCTTGCTCGAAAGCTCAACTGCCTACGGTGGCTTCTCGCTCTCTTTTTCTTGATCACTTCCACTCCCATTCTCATGCCACCGCTGTGTACACAGATGGCTCTAAGTCTTCAGACAGCGTCGGATTCGCAGCAGTGTTTCCGGACAGCGTCGTGCGGGGGCATTTACTATCTTCGGCTAGCATTTTTACTGCTGCATTGTATGCCATTCTTGCAGCACTTATTCGTATCGCATCTATGCCTGTGTCATCATTTGTGGTAGTCTCAGACTCCCTTAGTGCTCTACAGGCTATACGAAAATTTGATACATCTCACCCCCTAGTTCTCCGTATCCAACTTTGGCTACGCCGTATCTCTACCAAACATAAAGATATTGTTTTTTGTTGGGTCCCTGGTCATATCGACGTACAGGGCAATGAACAGGCAGACACTGCTGCGCGGTCAGCGGTACATGACCTACCAATTTCCTTTAGAGGTGTTCCATTTCTGGACTATTTTGCTGCAATAGCTACCCACCTTCGCACCCGTTGGCAACAACGTTGGTCAACTCTGCTCGGTAACAAACTTCATTCTATTAAACCGAGCATAGGTTACTGGCCGTCTTCTTGTCATCAGTGCCGAGGTTGGGAGACCACTCTCCCCCGCCTTCGCATTGGCCACACTCGTCTTACTCACGGGTATCTCATGGAGAGGCACCCTGTTCCTCTCTGTGAGCTGTGTCAAGTTCCAGTATCGATTAGCCACATTCTGTTAGACTGCCCTCTCTATCAACGAGCACGCAGAATTTACCTCCAACGTCGTCTTTGTTCTACTACTCTCTCTTTACCTTCCCTTCTTGCTGATGGACCCTCCTTTAATCCTGACTCTCTCGTTGACTTCTTGACAACGACTGATTTACTCCACAAACTCTGATGATACTTTTCGCACTCCGCTCAGCCCTTTCTAGTTCAGTCTCTTGCTGCCCTTTACCCTTTCACCATCCACTACCCCGCTGTTATTAGTAACCTATTACTCATACATCTCCCTTTTGCCACCTGATGCCCTCGCTTCCTTCCTGCCCTGCAGCACTGTATAGTCCTTGTGGCTTAGCGCTTCTTTTTGATTATAATAATATTCAAGATTGATGGACTGACCACATCGGCTCAAGGCTGAGGGACTGATTACCTCATTCTCCTTTGTATGGACTGATGAAGCCACTGTGTGGCGAAACGTTTCCTCAATAAAGATACCCAAGAGTTGCACATGTGTCTAATTTATCAACGTGTCGGTTCTCTGAACCATTCATCTACAATCGAAGGCTTTACTAAAATCCAAATAAGCAATATCATATTCCTTATCACTGTCTACTGCCTCAAATGTTCTACTGAAGAACGTCAGTAAATTTGTCAGGCAGGAACGACCTCTCGTGAATCCATGCTGAGATTCGTTTATCAAGTTATGCTCTTCAAGGTGACTTCTAATAACGTCAGCTATAATTGATTCTAGTAACTTGCCCACTACAGATGTCAGGCTTATTGGGCGGTAATTTGAAGGAACGGACTTATTCCCTGATTTGAATATGGGAACCACAATAGCCAGCTTCCACAACTCTGGCAAAACACCAGTAAGGATGGATGCATTGAACACACTCGTTAATGGCTGACTAAGTTCCATCATGCATTCCTTAAGTACCCTGGAAAATAACTCGTCGGGCCCCGGGGACTTATTTTGCTTCAGTTTGTCTATCTGTTTAATAACCATGTCCCTCGTGACAGTAATATTAGTCAATTTGAATTAGTCAGGAACTGAATAATTGATAATTTATGGAATCTCATTTATGTCTTCCTGTGTAAAAACTGACAAAAAATAGTCATTTAATAAGGAACACATTTCCAGTTCGTTATCCGTCAGCTGTCCATTCCCAATTTTCAGAGTCCTACTTTTTCCTTCACCTTCGTCCTATACACTTGAAAGAACCCCTTCGGATTAGTCTTTGATTCATTAGCAACTCTAATTTCATAGTCACGTTTAGCCTTTCTAATCCCCTTTTTTTACTTCTCTTTTAAACTGAACATATTGGTCAATAAGGTTAACCTCTCCTCTTCTGATGCGCCTATAAGTTCCCCTTTTCTCCCCTATTAGATGCTTTAGCCTCCTCTTGACCCATTTGGGATCGTTATTATTAGACCTGGACTAAATCTCGGGAGGGTTGAGACGTTTGTGTAAATCTCCAAGCGGCTGTTGCACCTCCCTGGTCATATAGTACTAAATAGGTACCTGGGGGGAGGGGTTAGCTAGTTGTTGAGGGGGGTGGCATCCTGGTTGGTTGTGAGACGCCATGGATGAGCTGAGGTAGGATAACAGCTCTTGGCAGACATGACCTACAGCAGACTCCTGGACAGACATGAGCTACAGCAGACCCCTGGACAGCAGACATGACATGCAGCAGATCCCAGACAGACATGACCTACAGCAGCGCAGACCTCAGGCAGACTTAGCACGCACGACCTACAGCAGACCTCTGACAGACCTAGCATATACCACCTACAGCAGACCCCTGACAGACCTGACAGACATGACTAACAGCAGAACCCAGACAGACTTGGCGGAAGGGTAGAGGGATATAGAGGGAAGGAGGATGGGTTATGGAGGGTGAGAGGAAGGGTGTTGAGGGAGGGAGGGTGTCGAGGGAGGGGTGTCGAGGGAGGGTGGAGGGGTGTGGAGGGAGGGTGGAGGGGTGTGGAGGGTGGAGGTGTGGAGGGAGGGTGGGTGGAGGGTGTGGAGGGAGGGTGGGTGGAGGGTGTGGAGGGAGGGAGGGTGGAGGGGTGTGGAGGGAGGGTGGAGGGGTGTGGAGGGAGGGTGGGTGGAGGGTGTGGAGGGAGGGTGGGTGGAGGGTGTGGAAGGAAGTGATGATGATCAGGTCTTCAGTATTACATGATTGTGTCAGTTTTGTGTCATAATTTACCGGCAGCGGGCGGCGACGGCTGCGGCAGTTGTGTCAGTGGCGGCTGCGGTAGTGGTGTGCATGTCGTGGTTATCGAACGAGTGTAAGCGTAGCACCACCCAGCCAACCTGGTGGTGCTAAAAAACATCACAGCAGCTGTCACCACCACCACACCAGCAGCGTCTGCAACGCCAGCAGTAACAGTAGGAGCAATAACAGCGTCTGCAACGCCAACAACAGCAACTACAACAGTATCGACAGCAGTAGTAACAGCAGCAACAGAAATATCAGCATCTGCAACAGCATTAGCAGCAAGGTCTGTGACAGCAGCAGGAGTCGTTGACACTACATTCAGAGGTGCCACAACCATCCCACAGACCACATAGTTGAACAGTGTCAATACTGGTGACGTAGACAGCACAACAATGGTAACACCACCACAACAGAAGCACAACAACGGTAACACCACCACAACAGAAGCATAACAACGGTAACACAACAGTAGCACAACGGAAGCACCACACACTGTTGTAGTCACCACCACAACAGAAGCACCACACTGCCACTCACACTGTCGTAGTCAGCACCACAAACAATGCCACCACACACTGCTCCTTACACTGCCATAGCACAACAATAACAGTGCCGCCACACACTGTCACTCACGCTATTTGCTGACATTGCTGTTGGAATCCTGCGCACCCTGCCACCTCTCCTACTGCTGTTGCTGTTGCTCCTGCACCTCTCCCAACTGCTGCACCTGCACACGCTGCTGCTGCTTCTGTTGCATCTATGGTACCAATGGTTGGAATGGTAGTAAGACCAGCAGAACTTTTCCCAAAGTTACCCCTAACCACCACCAACGCTCCTTACATTAGTGCGTGTATCTGCTTGAGTGAGGTGTGCGTGTGCACGAATCTACGAAGTTACTTGTGTGTGCAATGGTCGATTATAGCTAAACTCTCTTACTTCTTATCGACCGGCTTGACTGATTCCCGGCCTGCAAAACCAGGTCAGTCATACTGTTGAAGCTGTGTACGGCTGTTTGTCTCCACCACAGAGGTCTCCTCTGCTGTGAACCAACACACACACACACACACACAGCGAAGAGGCGGGGCCAGGAGCTGTGACTCGACCCCTGCAACACAAATAGGTGAGTACACACACACACACACACTTAGATATCAGTCGACGGGTCAAATACGCTGTGATATCCTGCGTATCTATATTCCACTGAGTTTCTATCTCTGGTTCTCCTTTTTTCTCTATTCCCTCTTCTCCCTCTCCCTTTCCCTCCCTCCCTCCCTTTGAATCCATATCTCCTACATCTCTAGTGTTTATACATTAGGAAAAGTAGAGCTTGAGGGTACTTCAGCGACATTGTAATGCAACCATGTTGCTTGCTCCGCAGGCGCTCAAGCGCCGGTCCGGCGCTTAAGGTGATGTACTAAAGCTTAACATTGTTACAGGAGTGTAGTCGAGGGAGATTACAGGTACCTGGAGCAATGTTGTCGTGATGAACCATCCTTGGTCACGGCCTCCCACCATGGTAAGGTATCTGGAGGAGAAACAGCGAGCAGAAATGTCCAGAGGAGAGAGAAAGAGAGAGAGAGTGAGAGAGAGTGAGAGAGAGAGAGAGAGAGAGAGAGAGAGAGAGAGAGAGAAACAGAGAGAGAGACAGAGACAGAGAGGAGAGACAGAGGCAGACACAAACACACACACATACAATAAAGCTCATGGAGCAAGAAGAGAGTGGACCTAGTAGTGACCAGCGAAGAGGCGGAGACAGGAGCTGTGAATCGACCCCTGTAACCACAAATAGGTAAGTACACACACCAAAAAAAAAAAAAAAAAGGGCCTGGTATCTATCGACAAGTGCCTTTGACACCCAGTAACCACCACATACTTGACGTTGTTAACAGACGTAAATAACTCGCATGTAATAAAACTTTCAATTATGAGAACCAATTTAAAAAAAATAAAAGGTTGCTTGCAACAAATGTTGAACCAAAATTACGATAAACATCGGCGGTGCGGTGACCCCCACCCCTGGATGGGGGGGGGGAAGATGTGGATGAGTTGGGAAAGGTCTAAAGAAGAGCTGCAAAATAGTTACCAGAGGTGAAGAATATAATGTTACGCTTTTGACATTGAAGGTGACCACCACGACGGACAGAAAGGACCCCCAAAAAAAAAAAAAAAAAAAAAAAAAGGAGAAATGGTAACTACATATGAGGTTATAAAAGTTCATGGAAGGTAGTGTAAGGTCATAAAAGTTCATGGAAGGTAGTGTAAGGTCATAAAAGGTCATGGAAGGTAGTGTAAGGTCATAAAAGGTCATGGAAGGTAGTGTAAGGTCATAAAAGTTCATGGAAGGTAGTGTAAGGTCATGAAAGGTCATGGAAGGTAGTGTAAGGTCATAAAAGTTCATGGAAGGTAGTGTAAGGTCATAAAAGGTCATGGAAGGTAGTGTAAGGTCATAAAAGTTCATGGAAGGTAGTGTAAGGTCATAAAAGTTCCTGGAAGGTAGTGTAAGGTTATAAAAGGTCATGGAAGGTAGTGTAAGGTCATAAAAGGTCATGAAAAGTATGGTAAAGTTATTGAAGGTCATGAAAGATGTGAGGTTATAAAAAGATTATGAAAGATATTGTAAGTTACAAGAAGGTCATGAAATGTACTGTAAGTTAATAAGAAGGTCATGAAAGGTACTGTAAGTTAATAAGAAGGTCATGAAAGGTACTGTAAGTTAATAAGAAGGTCATGAAAGGTACTGTAAGTTAATAAGAAGGTCATGAAAGGTACTGTAAGTTACAAGAAGGTCATGAAAGGTACTGTAAATTAATAAGGAGGTCATGAAAGGTACTGTAAGTTACAAGGTCATGAAAGGTACTGTAAATTAATAAGAAGGTCATGAAAGAACAGGTGAAGAAGACTTCTTATTACCTGCAACAGCGACAACAAAAGAAGCAACAACTGAAACTCAAGGGTTATAAACAACCCCCCCCACCCCCCCCCCACCCCCCCCCCAAAAAAAAAGTGCAATGCCAGTGAAATTAAATGACAACAGAGGAAGTATTCAGTGCTACCACCAGTGAATTACGAAAAAAAAATGACAAAAACATTACTGACGATTGGACATGAAGAGCATAACTCTGTTGCTGTTACTACAAATATATAGTTACATAATTACTTCATAATTACAGCAAAGAAGGTAATTACAACGCGAGTGTTCACTAACGCAAGCAGGTACTCGCACGCTTCCCAGCAGCCCAGCCTCTGCTTGCCTGCCACGCCCCTGCTGACTGGTCCAAACCCTCTCTGCCGGTCCATGCCCGACCTGCTGATGATTGCCCCGCCCATGGCTGTCCCGCCCATCCTAGCCCCGCCCATGGGGAAGAGCAACTCAGGACGGAGAGGAAAGGGACTATTCATCTGCGCCTTAACGGCCGTTTCTTGGAGACGCGAGCCTGGAGCACGGAGAAAAATGCTGCAAGTTTTGTGCTAGTGTGCCACGCTGGGTGCCTCTCAGAAGACACACAGTGCTGGGTGCATCTCAGAAGACACACAGTGCTGGGTGCATCTCAGAAGACACACAGTGCTGGGTGCATCTCAGAAGACACACAGTGCTGGGTGCCTCTCAGAAGACACGCAGTGCTGGGTGCATCTCAGAAGACACACAGTGCTGGGTGCATCTCAGAAGACACACAGTGCTGGGTGCATCTCAGAAGACACGCAGTGCTGGGTGCCTCTCAGAAGACACACAGTGCTGGGTGCCTCTCAGAAGACTCGCAGTGCTGGGTGCCTCTCAGAAGACACAGTGCTGGGTGCCTCTCAGATGACACACAGTGCTGGGTGCATCTCAGAAGACACACAGTGCTGGGTGCCTCTCAGAAGACACACAGTGCTGGGTGCATCTCAGAAGACACACAGTGCTGGGTGCATCTCAGAAGACACACAGTGCTGGGTGCATCTCAGAAGACACACAGTGCTGGGTGCATCTCAGAAGACACACAGTGCTGGGTGCATCTCAGAAGACACACAGTGCTGGGTGCATCTCAGAAGACACACAGAGCTGGGTGCCTCAGAAGACACGCAGTGCTGGGTGCCTCTCAGAAGACACGCAGTGCTGGGTGCTTCAGAAGACACACAGTGCTGGGTGCATCTCAGAAGACACACAGTGCTGGGTGCATCTCAGAAGACACACAGTGCTGGGTGCATCTCAGAAGACACACAGTGCTGGGTGCATCTCAGAAGACACGCAGTGCTGGGTGCCTCTCAGAAGACACGCAGTGCTGGGTGCCTCTCAGAAGACACGCAGTGCTGGGTGCCTCTCAGAAGACACACAGTGCTGGGTGCCTCTCAGAAGACACACAGTGCTGGGTGCCTCTCAGAAGACACACAGTGCTGGGTGCCTCTCAGAAGACACACAGTGCTGGGTGCCTCTCAGAAGACACACAGTGCTGGGTGCCTCTCAGAAGACACACAGTGCTGGGTGCCTCTCAGAAGACACGCAGTGCTGGGTGCCTCTCAGAAGACACGCAGTGCTGGGTGCCTCTCAGAAGACACGCAGTGCTGGGTGCCTCTCAGAAGACACACAGTGCTGGGTGCCTCTCAGAAGACACACAGTGCTGGGTGCCTCTCAGAAGACACACAGTGCTGGGTGCCTCTCAGAAGACACACAGTGCTGGGTGCCTCTCAGAAGACACACAGTGCTGGGTGCCTCTCAGAAGACACACAGTGCTGGGTGCCTCTCAGAAGACACACAGTGCTGGGTGCCTCTCAGAAGACACACAGTGCTGGGTGCCTCTCAGAAGACTCGCAGTGCTGGGTGCCTCTCAGAAGACACAGTGCTGGGTGCCTCTCAGATGACACACAGTGCTGGTTGCCTCTCAGAAGACTCGCTGTACTGGGTGACACAGAGATGCCAAGGACAGCATCTCAAAGCTGCTTCCTGACAAGCCTCTCTTAAGCAACTGAAGAAGTTAGATTAACATCAGTATTTATGTACATCTCAGAGCAAGAGTTCAACATATTACCTTGAACCCGCCCACACACACACACACACACACACACACACACACACACAAATATATATATATATATATATATATATATATATATATATATATATATATATATATATATATATATATATGTACACACGCGCACACACACACACGAAGGAGGAAGACTAGCGACAAAACAAGGTGGTAATCTAGCCTCTCAGATAAAGTGGTACCAGGCCGGAAGTGCCAACCGGAGGTAATGGAGTGCCATCTACATTAAATAGCTTCGAGGCTATTGTCTCTTCCACTGACAACCGTCTCTCTCTCGTTGAGTGGTAACCCATGGTTACCGACCCCCTTCCTTGTTGGCAGGTAGATGGTGAGGGAAGAGGAGAGGGTGGAAGTTGTCAGCGTACACACACACACACACACACACACACACACACACACACACACACACACACACACACACACACACACACACACACACACACACAAAACTGCAGTGGCCAGGAACAGCTGAGCAGGAAGATATATTACTGAACATAGGGGCTTCGGTCAGAGAAGGGATCGAAGGCTGGAACGCTTCAATGGAACGAACTAAAACGCCTCAGGGGATGCAAAGGAAGAAAAGTGAAAGGACGAAAGGGAGAGGTCAGTTTTTATCTATGGGCTCTAGGAAGTCAAGGGGAAAACCTCTGATGAAAGAAAATAGGAAGAGAAAAAGCGATTGAAGGCATCATGAGAGCAATAGGTGAGGACGACATGACCCAGGTGGCAAATTTTCGGAGAATTGGGTGGTTTGCAAGTGGAAGAAAACGGCCTGTCAAAGTAATCTTCAAGGCAGAATCAGCTTGAACCAGGATCCTGCAGGAGAAAGCACGACTGAAGGACAAACAGGAGTACTGGAGAGTACCTCGACTGAGACAGAACACAAGAGGAAAGGACGATACTGAAAGAGGGGGCTCAAAGACGAAAGGAGGAACGAGAGGCAATGATGAAGATGAGCAGAACCCAGACCTAGGTGGAAGGGCAAACACTCGCCAGAAACACCAGCAGAAGGACTCCAACTACGACAACCCCAGTGCATCTGAACACTCCAAACCAAAACCTGCACACTGGTCCCTCTGTCCCGACCCCCCACATCACACACCCACCCCTACAGCAATCCCCCTATGGGTACTCTGCCTCCATCCCCTCATCACAAATCACACCCCGCAACCCCCCATAGGCCCCCAGCAGGGCTCCCACTCCCCAACCCCAATATTCTCTTAAGACCATAGTTTTAGAAAAGAAGTTGAGGGTTTGGTACATGAACGTGGATGGAATAACGAATAAATATGAGTGGCATGAAAGAATCAATGATAAGTCCCCAGACATCATAGCAGTCACAGAAACGAAACTCACCGAGACAATAACAGATGCACTCTTCCCACTGGGATATCAGATCCTGAGGAAAGATAAGTGCAGAGGGAAAGAAGGGGTTGCACTGCATATAAAAACCGATGGAGATTTGAGGAAATGGAAGGCATGGACGAGATTGGAGAAAGGGATTGCATAGTAGGTACAATTAAGTCTGGGGAACATAAGGTAGTCGTAGCAGTGATGTATAACCCACCACAGAATTGCAAGAGGCCAAAAGAGGAATATGAAGAGAGCAATAGAGTGATGGTGGACACACTGGCTGAGGTGGCAAGAAGAGCTCACTCGAGCAGAGCTGTTACTGGTTATGGGGGATTTCAACCACAGGGAGATCGATTGGGAAATCCTGGAGCACATGGGGGCCCTGAAACATGGAAAGCCAAGATGATGGATGTGGTATTGGAAAACCTCATGCATCAACATGTCAGGGATACTACCAGAGAGAGAGATGAGATGATGAGCCAGCAAGACTGGACCTCGTGTTCATCCTGAGTAGTTCAGACATTGAGGACATCACATACGAGAGGTTCCTTGGAGTTAGTGATCATGTGGTTCTGAGCTTTAAATACATAGAGCTACAAGTGGAGAGGGTAACAGGAGTTGAATGGGAAAAGCCAAACTATAAAAGGGGTGACTACACAGGTATGAAGAACTTCCTGCAGGAGGTTCAGTGAGACAGAGAATTGGTAGGAAAGTCAGTAAACGAAATGATGGAATACGTAACAACCAAAATGTAAGGAGTCATAGAAAAGGTTCGTTCCCAAGAGCAACAGAAATAATGGGAAGACCAGAACGAGCCCTTGGTTTACCCGAAGGTGTAGGGAGGCAAAAACTAAGTGCACTAGAGAATGGAAAAAGTACAGAAGACAAAGAACCCAGGAAAATAAGATAAGTCGAAGAGCCAGAAACGAGCATGCACAGATAAGGAGGGAGACCCAGCGACAGTACGAAAACAACATAGCATCGAAAGTCAAGTCTGACCCGAAACTGCTGTATAGCCACATTAGGAGGAAGACATCAGTCAAGGACCAGGTGACTAGGCTGTGGAAAGACGGTGGGGAACTCACTAGAAGCGACCAAGAAGTATGTGAGGAGCTCAACACGAGATTTAAGGAAGTATTTACAGTGGAGACAGGAAGGACTCTGGGAAGACAGAACAGTTGTGTGTATGTCATCCAACAAGTGTTGGATAACATACACACAACTGAGGAGGAGGTGAAGAAGCTAAGTGACCTTGATATCTCAAAGGCGATGGGACCAGACATCTCCCCGTGGGTGCTTTGAGAGGGAGCAGAGACGCTGTGTGTGCTACTAACCATGATCTTCAACGCATCCCTCGAAACTGGGCAACTACCTGAAGTATGGAAGACGGCTAATGTAGTTCCCATTTTTAAGAATGGAAACAGAAAAGAAACACTAAACTATAGACCAGTGCCACTGACGTGCATAGTCATGGAGATTATCAGAAGAGTGGTAGAGCACCTGGAACAGAACAAGAGTATAAATGACAACCAGAACGGATTCATGGAAGGCAAATCTTGTCACAAACCTCCTGGAGTTTTATGATAAGGTAACAGAAGACACGAGGGAGAGGGTGGGTTGACTGCATTTTCTTGGACTGCAAGAAGGCCTTCGACACAGTTCCTCACAAGAGATTAGTGCAGAAGCTAGAGGATCAGGCACGTATAACAAGAAGGGCACTGCAATGGATCAGAGAATACCTGACAGGGAGGCAACAACGAATCATGGTACGAGATGAGGTATCACAATGGGTGCCTGTGACGAGCGGGGATCCACAGGGGCCAGTCCTAGGGACCAGTGCTGTTTCTGGTATATGTGAATGACATGACGGAAGGGATAGACTCAGAAGTGCCCCTGTTTACAGATGATGTGAAGTTAATGAGAAGAATTAAATCAGATGATCAGGCAGGACTCCAAAGAGACCTGGACAGACTGGATGCGTGGTCCAGCAACTGGCTACTCGAATTTAACCCAACCAAATGCAAAGTCATGAAGATCGGGGAAGGGCAAAGAAGACCGTAGACAGAGTATAGGCTAGGTGGCCAAAGACTGCAAACTTCACTCAAGGAGAAAGATCTTGGGGTGAGTATAATACCGAGCACGTCTCTGGAGGCACACAACCAGATAACTGCTGCAGCATATAGGCGCCTGGCAGACCTAAGAATAGCGTTCCGATACCTTAGTAAGGAATCGTTTAAGACGCTGTACACCGTGTACGTCAGGCTCAGCACCAGTTTGGAACCCACACCTGGGCAAACACGTCAAGAAATTAGAGAAAGTGCAAAGGTTTGCAACAAGGCTAGGTCCGGAGCTAAGGGGAATGTCCTACGAAGAAAGGTTAATTAAGGGAAATAGGCCTGACGACACTCTGGAGGACAGGAGGGTCAGGGGAGACATGATAACATACAAAATATTGCGAGGAATAGATAAGATGTTCCAGAGATGGGTCACAGAAACAAGGGGTCACAATTGGAAGTTGAAGACTCAGATGAGTCAAAGTGATGCTAGGAAGTATTTCTTCAGTCACAGAGTTGCCAGGAAGTGGAATAGTCTGGAAAGTGAGGTAGTGGAGGCAGGAACCATACATAGCTTTAAGACTAGGTATGATAAAGCTCATGGAGCAAGGAGAGAGAGGACCTAGTAGCGATCAGTGAAGAGGCGGGGTCAGGAGCTGAGCCTCGACCCCTGCAACCACAAATAGGTGAGTACACACACACACACACACATACCAAAAGAAAAAAAAAGGCCAAGTGGCTATCGACAAGTGCCTTTGAGCTCTAGTAACTACTACTACATACTGCACACAACAGACCAAGTGTCTATTTACAAGTACCCTTGACAACTAATAACTACTAATGCTACACAGTGTGAGAGCTGAGAAACTGGAAGTTGAAGCTTAGACGAGTCGCTGGGACGTTAGGAAGTATTTATTTAACCTTGGAGTAGTCAGGAAGTGGAACGATCTGCAAAATGAAGTGGCAGAGGCGGGATCCACACACAGCTTTAAAAAGAAGTACGATGAGGTGGTAACCTAGTAACGACCAGCGAAGAGGCGCGGCCAGGTATTGTGACTCGACCCCTGCAACCACATATGTGTGAGTAAGTTTGTACAAACATTGACCTCGGAGCAGCACCAGCATCAGCAGCACCAGCGTCAGCAGCACCAGCGTCAGCAGCACCGTCGTCAGCAGCACCAGCGTCAGCAGCACCGTCGTCAGCAGCACCGTCGTCAGCAGCACCATTGTCAGCAGTACCGTTTTCAGCAGCAGTGCCAGCAGCATTGTCAGCGTCAGCAGCAGATGAGTAACGTGACACTGACTTATGCAAACAACTTCTTCACTTCGTCCCTAATTTCAGCCGCAGTAAGAGTGTCTCCTTCGTGACCAAATTAGAACCATTCCGCCGGCACCATCACCTTGATGTGTGGTGACAAGTTACCTCGTTAGTGCCACCAACCACCTCGTTAGTGCCACCAACCACCTCGCTCCACCAACAACCACCCCGCTCCACCAACCACCCCGCACCACCAACCACCCCGCACCACCAACCACCCCGCACCACCAGCCACCTCGCTCCACCAACCACCTTTAGAAGTCAAGAAAGCCCAGCAGAGAAAATCTTCCTCCTCTGTATAGCGCGTGATAAAGGAATTTACCACTTAACGTGTGAAATTTGTGATTATCTCACTTAATATTCACCACCACGCGCGTTCTAAAGATCATATATTAGAGTGTACCATGGAACGTAAAGAAAACGGGGAGAGGCTAAGTGTACCATAGAGCGCAAAGAAAACGTGGAGATGCTAAGTGTACCATTGAGCGCAAAGAAAACGGGAAGAGGCTAAGTGTACCATAGAGCGCAAAGAAAACGGGGAGATGCTAAGTGTACCATTGAGCGCAAAGAAAACGGGAAGAGGCTAAGTGTACCATGGAACCCAAAGAAAACGGGGAGATGCTAAATGTACCATTGAGCGCAAAGAAAACGGGGAGAGGCTAAGTGTACCATGGAACACAAAGACAACGGGGAGGGTAAGACCATAGGCCTGGTCACAGGCGGGGGCGTTGACCTCCGAAACCCTTTCCAGGTATACTCCAGGTATGGAGACCATGGTAAGATGCTCTGGTCTAAGACCTGTTCCTCAGGCATTAATTAATGTTTTGAGGAAATGTTTTGTGACCGCCAAGCAGACCAGTTGGTGGTGCTTGTGGGTGGTGGTGGCGCTTGTGAGTGATGATGCTTGTGGGTGGTGATGGTGCACGTGAGTGGTGGTGGTAGTGGTGGTGCATGTGGGAGGCCACACCCATCTCAACACAGAGGTGATGGCACCTGCTTCTTAATAACACCCGGACTTCGACTAATGTATTTCTCAGAGTTGCTCATTTTGCCCATCTGGCCCCTAAACTACTGTAAATTGTTATTAGGCGAGTAACGAGGTATTTCCAGGACCTCAGGGTAGGGGAAGGAGGGGTATTTGTTGTTCCAGGACCTAAAGGCAGGGGAGGGGTATTTGTTGTTCCAGGACCTCAAGGCAGGGGAGGGGTATTTGTTGTTCCAGGACCTCAAGGTAGGGGAGGGGTGTTTGTTGTTCCAGGACCTCAAGGCAGGGGAGGGGTGTTTGTTGTTCCAGGACCTCAAAGCAGGGGAGGGGTGTTTGTTGTTCCAGGACCTCAGGGGAGGGGTGTTTGTTCCAGGACCTCAAGGGAGGGAAGGATGTTAGTTCCAGGACATCAGGGGAGAATGGTTGTTGTTCCAGGGCCTCAGGGGAGGGTGTTTGTTCCAGGACCTCAGGGGAGGGTATTTGTTGTCCCAGGACCTCAGGGGAGGATATTTGTTACAGGACCTCAGGGGAGGGTGTTGTTCCAGGGCCTCAGGGGAGGGTGTTGTTCCAGGACCTCACGGGAGGGTGTTGTTCCAGGACCTCACGGGAGGGCGCTATTCCAGGACCTCAGGGGTGGGTGTTCCAGGACCTCAGGGAAGGGTGTTTCTTGTTCTAGGACCTCATGGGAGGGTGTTTCTTGTTCCAGGACCTCAGGAGAGGGTGTTTCTTGTTCCAGGACCTCACGGGAGGGTGTTTCTTGTTCCAGGACCTCAGGGGACGGTATTTGTTGTTCCAGGACCTCAGGGGAGATGGACTGGAGGATGTGTTCGTCTTTCAAATACCGTGACCACAATATAGTAACTAAACAAGCCTCACTGGCACAGTTACAGACAAAACATACACACAAGTTACGTACAAAAGCACGCACAAGTTACACAAAAGCACGTACATAAGTACACACGCAAAAGTTACACACAAAAGTTACGTACAAAAATCACATACAAAAGTTAGGTGCAAAATCACCTACAAAAGTTACGTACACAAGCACGTACAAAAGGTTATACAAAAGCACACGCAGAAGTTACGCACAAAATCATACTGTCGGCAACAGCGAAGTGAAGCCACGCTGCTGAAGAAACTTATCCGGGCTAAGTTTCCCTCTGCGTGAAGCTTACATCAATCCAGATTTGACCACTCCAAGACTATATCTGGCCAGATTTGACCACTCCAAGACTATATCTGGCCAGATTTGACCACTCCAAGACTATATCTGGCCAGATTTGACCACTCCAAGACTATATCTGGCCAGATTTGACCACTCCAAGACTATATCTGGCCAGATTTGACTACTCCAGGCTATATCTAGCCATATTTGACCACTCCAAGACTATATCTGGCCAGATTTGACTACTCCAGGCTATATCTAGCCATATTTGACCGCTCCAGACTATATCTGGACATATTCGACCACTTCAGAGCATAGCCTTATACAAAGTGCTAGCAGACGTTGAACTGACAATCGTCCACAGGATATACACATAGAGAGTTGCGTATATATCGGCGTATGCCTGCCGAGAGTTTACTTAAATACCTATTCTGAGGATTAAAGTATTCTGATCTGGTGGGGAAAAAAACGTTAAGGTTACCTGTAACTTTAATTAAGGACCCTAGTGTAGTCGATAGGATTTATTTTGAACACTATTGACATTGCATTAGATTACTGCATGAACTCTAATATATCTGGTCTTAAATTATTATTATAATCATAA
This sequence comes from Cherax quadricarinatus, assembly GCF_038502225.1. NCBI lineage: Eukaryota > Metazoa > Arthropoda > Malacostraca > Decapoda > Parastacidae > Cherax > Cherax quadricarinatus. The sequence continues at coordinate 8,124,943 of NC_091307.1, forward strand.
GTAAACTCTAGACCCCAAAAGGGTCACACAGATCTATTCTTCAAGCTATGTTATTTATGTGAATAATTTTTAGTGTCATCATACTGATTTTACCTGAATGAATATTTAGGCTTTAAACCCCGTTAACCAAGGCAATTATGAGAGTTTGATATATAAACTTTCGTTTCATACAAGATTTTCCGAGAGAAAAAATGAAAAGTTGCATTTTTTTTTTGGAGCGGGAGGGGGGGGGTTTTGTGAAATTTATATATTTAGGGAGAGTAGCCACGTTTTTTATTTACATTATCTTTTTTTCAAGTTCGACGCAGTCACCGGGTTCAGAGCCCCAGGAACGATAGCCAGGAAAGACTGTTTTCATTTCCAAGGATTTGGACTTGACCTCCTCGCTGAAGCTGCATGCAGGAAGGTAATGGTAGATTTACCGGCAAAATGTTAGGTAAATAGACACCGACGCAACTAATGTGACATTTTATTGTGGCAACGTTTCGCTCTCCAGGCTGTTGGCTGTCCTAGGGTCGACATAGCCACCACGAACATTTACTGGACCCATCATTCAGAGACCAGGACGAAGCTTACTAATCCTGCCAGACTTTGCTGTCTGCACCTTAACAGGGAAACACTCAGGACTTTGCACGGCTGTCTGTAACTTTGCACTTTCCATCTCTCGTGAGAGCAAGAGTTAAGGCTCTTGAAGCAGCATTCTGATTGTTCAGAATGAAGTGCCTGGCTTCAGTCAGTACGCCGTTCTAGCCAGAGTTGCGCAACTCTGCAATAGGAAATACAATTGAGGAAAGGACACGTTGGTTAACAAGCTTTTATTAGGAATCACAGCGAAATGTTGCTCCCATTAAAAGCTGCACTGCGATGTGCCTTTTCTCCACTATTGTCGGCAGTACGACACGTGGCCCTGTCATGTCACTCATGGATAAGGTTAAACACACGTCTCGAGTGGAAGACAAAGAGTACATGTCAAGTGTCAGACAGTGAGTGTTGAGTGGAAGACGAAGTACAGGTAGAAGAGAAGGACATGTGCACAAACTCTGCTAGTGCTGCTGTTGCTCCTACTGTCAATAAAGCATAAAACACATCTCACTTTCGTGTCAGCATCACGGACCTGACATACAAGAAACGATATTAATTTACACTAAAGATATATTTTTTGTTTACTTTCGTCTCGGGGGAAGTTATCGAGTGTCTTGGAAGGAGGACAAAATAAGAGAGGAAGTTCCTCATTTTCTCCTTTCCCTTTTCTCCCACTACTTTACAAAGCAGCCAAGACACACAGTGTTAAGTAGGTTAAGAGTGGATGCGTTTCCAGCACCCCATCATCCCCCCTTCCACCTCCAGCGCATACACACACACACACACACACACACACACACACACACACACACACACACACACACACACACACACACACACACACACACACAAACTAGAGAAAGTGCAAATGTTTGCAACAAGACTAGTCCCGGAGCTAAGGGATATGTCCTACGCGGAGAGGTTAAGGGAAATCGACCTGACAACGCTGGAGGACAGGAGAGATAGGGGGGAAATAATAACGACATATAAAATACCGAGATGAATTGACAAGGTGGACAGAGACAGAATGTTCCAGAGATGGGACACAGCAACACAGGGACACAGTTGGAAGTTGAAGACTCAGATGAATCACAGGGATGTTAGGAAGTATTTCTTCAGTTAGAGAGTAGTCAGGAAGTGGAATAGTTTCGGAAGCGATGTAGTGGAGGCAGGTATGATAAGCTCATGGAGTGGGAAGAGTGACCCAGTAGCGACCAGTGAAGAGCGGGGCCATGAGCTGTGAATCGACCCCTGCAACCACAACTAAGTGAGTACAACTAGGTGACTACACATACACACACACACACACACACACACACACACACACACACACACACACACACACACGGGGCCTACTAATCGACGACTCCCACATTCTCTCTCTCTCTCTCTCTCTCTCTCTCTCTCTCTCTCTCTCTCTCTCTACACTACATACACACTTCCACACTTCCGTCTGTCGCCTTTCACTATAGACATCACCACTACTTACCAACATCAGCAGCAATAGCGTTATTAGATGCACCAGTAGTAACAAAAGTAGCAGCAGCAGCAACACTAGCAGTACTAGCAGCAACAGGCTCCTCCAAGCCCATCACAGTGTTATCAACTTTAAATGTCAGATGGACATATCGACTCGGCTTTAATTTGTTCCGCACTAGGAAAACCGAATATTAAAAAAAAAAAAGGTCGCTGATACAAAGCAGAAATTATATCATTTTACACGAGTGTGGGACGACATGAATGCCAGTGTCAGGAAAGCTTCGCTGAGTGGGTATATCTGCGAATATACAAATAACCCGCATATACGAGAGAGGAGCTTACGACGACGTTTCGGTCTTATTTGGACCATTTATAAAGTCACACTAACGTAAGTGAATTAGGTTAGGTAAGATTTGTCAGGCAACAGGACAAGTGTTTCCTGACGCGGGTCTTAATCATATGATGACCCTCAGCTGGAGGTTTTGGTCGCCTGACCTAGGCCTTCCGCTGGCTTATCGGTCAACTCCTTTAAAAAATATTGTTTTGATTATAACCATTTTATCATAATACAAGAGTGCGAAGGTCAGTATATATATATATATATATATATATATATATATATATATATATATATATATATATATATATATATATATATATATATATGTCGTGCCGAATATGTAAAACTGGTCAATTAGCAAGAACTCATTTAAAATTAAGTCCTTTCTAAAATTTTCTCTTATACATTTAAAGATATATGTTTTCATTAATGTTATTGTAAAAATTTTTAATTTTTCCCCAAAAGAATCTTAGAAAACTTACCTAGCCTTAATATAACAAGAGGAATTTATTTTAGCCTAACTCAACTAAATATATTTTAGATTTGTTTACAGTAATTTAATACTAAACAAACACAGTGAAATATTTTTTTTCTCGTTAGGTTCAGAATGATTTTGGCGAAATTATTGCATACACAAATTTTCACTTGTCTTATATGGCAAGATGACCTTTGCTATATATATATATATATATATATATATATATATATATATATATATATATATATATATATATATATATATATATATATATATATAGGAGGGTTTTGAAGAGTCTTGGGTCTTTTACACCTAGTGAGTTATCTCTCAGTATACTCCTTGCACTCCTGTTTTTCGTTGGGGGTATTTTGCACCGTCTGCCAGGGAGGAATTTCAAAGTGCAGGTCTAGGACCAGTCTCTCCCGGGTCTTGCAGGTGAAAACGATGATGTTTCTTTCTCGTCTATGTATATATCTGTGTATATATGAGTATAGAGATTACTGCACTTGGGTGTGCATGTGTGCATATCTATGGGCATATCTATTATTGTATAAGTGTATATCTTGTTTGTGTGATATGTTGTGTGTACATTTATATATCTGTGTATATGCATAACGGTGGGAATATCTGTTTTCTACGTGTGTATATATCTGCAGGTATATTTTTATGTATCTGCAGTACATTCGGAATATGTCTATATACATCTGTGACTATATCTGTGGAATATTTGTGATATGCATGCGGGTGTGTATTATGTGTATATTTTCGGGAATATCTGCATATATGTTGGTGTATCTGTCGAAACAAGGAAACAGGGAAAATAAACAAAAATATAAAGGAATAAACTATGGTTGGTCATTTACCCGAGGTTTTTAACCCATCCCAGGAAAACCTTCAAAACCTCAAATTAAACGTTACAGTTGCTTATATTTAATGTTGGCTCTCGCCACAAGACAAGATAGTGGGGGGAGGGGAGGGACGGGGAGAGAGAGAGAGAGAGAGAGAGAGAGAGAGAGAGAGAGAGAGAGAGAGAGAGAGAGAGAGAGAGAGAGAGAGAGAGAGAGAGAGAGAGAGAGAGAGAGAGAGCTCTTCATATTTTATATCTTGTAAAATGAGCACAAGAAGGAAACCGAGAAGCTGGCGGAACTTGGTGAGCTACCCACTCATTTGAGGCTCAGACACGGGCAGGGGCAGGGGCAGGGGGGGAGTTGGCAGGGAAGGGGTCATGAGCAGTAGGGGACATGACAAGTGCACAGTGATGGAAGGGGAAGTTACGCCTCTGATAAATCTATGATCAATTCATAGGGGCATAAATATTTTTATGTATTTTTTTTTTTACTTTTCCATCCTGGCCTGTGACGCAGTTCCTTGTCGAGTGCCTGATCAACCAGGCTGTGTTCCATGACAGTCTACCCAGCTACGACAGCTTCAAAGTGGACCTTCCAGCACAGCTGGAGTTAAGATACCTGGGAATTACCATCTACCGGGATGACCTATCCCACACAAGGTATCTCCATCACCGGGAGGGACGACATACCCCCAGTGTGCAGATAAAAGGTATATAATACAGACACGATGGAAAAATAAACGCAAATGCAGTATAATGTGATCTTTTATTGACTATGTTTCGCCCACACAGTGGGATTTATCAAGTCACAAACAGATTTACCTGGGTAAAGAGTATATGAATATAGTAATATATATATATATATATATATATATATATATATATATATATATATCAGATGGAGAATGTTGGGTAGGTGAAGGCGAGAGAGAGAGAGAGAGAGAGAGAGAGAGAGAGAGAGAGAGAGATAAAGAGAGAGAAGCACTGGTGCACCACACATACAAACACTGGTGCACCACACTTACAAGCACTGGTGCACCACACATGCAAGCACTGGTGCATCACACATACAAACACTGGTGCACCACACAAACACTGGCGCACTACACATACAAGCACTGGTGCACCACACATACAAGCACTGGTGCACTACACATACTAACACTGGTGCACCACACTTACAAGCACTGGTGCACCACACATACAAGCACTGGTGCACCACACATACAAGCATTGGTGCACCACACATACAAGCACTGGTGCACCACACGTACAAGCACTGGTGCACCACACATACAAGCACTGGTGCACTACACATACAAACACTGGTCCACCACACTTACAAGCACTGGTGCACCACACATACAAACACTGGTGCACCACGGATACAAGCATTGGTGCACCACACATACAAGCACTGGTGCACCACACATACAAGCACTGGTGCCCTACACATACAAACACTGGTGCACAATTACAAGCACTGGTGCACCACACATACAAGCACTGGTGCACCACACATACAAACACTGGTCCACCACACCTACAAACACTGGTGCACCACACATACAAACACTGGTCCACCACACCTACAAACACTGGTGCACTACACATACAAACACTGGTGCACTACACATACAAACACTGGTGCACTACACATACAAACACTGGTGCACCACACATACAAACACTGGTCCACCACACATACAAACACTGGTCCACCACACATGCAAACACTGGTGCACCACACATACAAACACTGGTCCACCACACATACAAACGCTGGTGCACCACACATACAAACACTGGTGCAACACACATGTAAACACTGGTGCACCACACATAGAAACACTGGTCCACCACACATACAAATACTGGTGCACCACCCATACAAACACTGGTGCACCATACATACAAGCACTGGTGCCCTACACATACAAGCACTGGTGCACCACACATACAAGCACTGGTGCACTACACATACAAACACTGGTGCACCACACATACAAGCATTGGTGCACCACACATACAAGCACTGGTGCACCACACTTACAAGCACTGGTGCACTACACATACAAACACTGGTCCACCACACTTACAAGCACTGGTGCACCACACATACAAACACTGGTGCACCACACAAACACTGGTGCACCACAGATACAAGCATTGGTGCACCACACATACAAGCACTGGTGCACCACACATACAAGCACTGGTGCCCTACACATACAAACACTGGTGCACAATTACAAGCACTGGTGCACCACACATACAAGCACTGGTGCACCACACATACAAACACTGGTCCACCACACCTACAAACACTGGTGCACCACACATACAAACACTGGTCCACCACACCTACAAACACTGGTGCACTACACATACAAACACTGGTGCACTACACATACAAACACTGGTGCACTACACATACAAATACTGGTGCACTACACATACAAACACTGGTGCACCACACATACAAACACTGGTCCACCACACATACAAACACTGGTCCACCACACATGCAAACACTGGTGCACCACACATACAAACACTGGTCCACCACACATACAAACGCTGGTGCACCACACATACAAACACTGGTGCAACACACATAGAAACACTGGTCCACCACACATACAAATACTGGTGCACCACCCATACAAACACTGGTGCACCATACATACAAACACTGGTGCACCACACATACACTGGTGCACCACACACAAACACTGGTGCACCACACAAACAAGTACTGGTGCACTACACATACAAACACTGGTGCACAACACTTACAAGCACTGGTGCACCACACATACAAGCACTGGTGCACCACACATACAAACACTGGTCCACCACACATACAAACACTGGTGCACCACACAAACGCTGGTGCACTACACATACAAACACTGGTGCACTACACATACAAACACTGGTGCACCACACAAACACTGGTTCACCACACATACAAACACTGGTGCACCACACATGCAAACACTGGTCCACCACACATACAAGCACTGGTGCACCACACATACAAACACTGGTCCACCACATGCAAACACTGGTGCACCACACATACAAACACTGGTGCACCACACATACACTGGTGCACCACACACAAACACTGGTGCACCACACATACAAGCACTGGTGCACTACACATACAAACACTGGTGCACCACACAAACACTGGTGCACTACACATACAAACATTGGTGCACTACACATACAAACACTGGTGCACTACACATACAAACACTGGTGCACTACACATACAAACACTGGTGCACTACACATACAAACACTGGTGCACCACACATACACTGGTGCACCACACACAAACACTGGTGCACCACACATACAAGCACTGGTGCACTACACATACAAACACTGGTGCACCACACATACAAGCACTGGTGCACCACACATACAAACACTGGTCCACCACACATACAAACACTGGTGCACTACACATACAAACACTGGTGCACTACACATACAAACACTGGTGCACTACACATACAAACACTGGTGCACTACACATACAAACACTGGTCCACCACACATACAAACACTGGTCCACCACACATACAAACCCTGGTCCACCACACATGCAAACACTGGTCCACCACACATGCAAACACTGGTGCACCACACATACAAACACTGGTCCACCACACATATAAGCACTGGTGCACCACACATACAAACACTGGTGCACCACACATGTAAACATTGGTCCACCACACATAAAAACACTGGTCCACCACACATACAAATACTGGTGCACCACCCATACAAACACTGGTGCACCATACATACAAACACTGGTGCACCACACATACAGTGGTGCACCACACACACAAACACTGGTGCACCACACATACAAGCACTGGTGCGCCACACATACAAGCACTGGTGCGCCACACATACAAGCACTGGTGCGCCACACATACAAACACTGGTGCACCACACATACAAGCACTGGTGCACCACATATACAAGCACTGGTGCACCACACATACAAGCACTGGTGCACCACACACACAAACACTGGTGCACCACACATACAAACACTGGTGCACCACACATACAAACACTGGTGCACCACACAT
>NC_091307.1:8137792-8232792 GCF_038502225.1 Cherax quadricarinatus
ACAAAACCTCCTTTACCCCCTCCCTCCAACCTTTCCTAGGCCGACCCCTACCCCGCCTTCCTTCCACTACAGACTGATACACTCTTGAAGTCACTCTGTTTCGCTCCATTCTCTCTACATGTCCGAACCACCTCAACAACCCTTCCTCAGCCCTCTGGACAACAGTTTTGGTAATCCCGCACCTCCTCCTAACTTCCAAACTACGAATTCTCTGCATTATATTCACACCACACATTGCCCTCAGACATGACATCTCCACTGCCTCCAGCCTTCTCCTCGCTGCAACATTCATCACCCATGCTTCACACCCATATAAGAGCGTTGGTAAAACTATACTCTCATACATTCCCCTCTTTGCCTCCAAGGACAAAGTTCTTTGTCTCCACAGACTCCTAAGTGCACCACTCACCCTTTTCCCCTCATCAATTCTATGATTCACCTCATCTTTCATAGACCCATCCGCTGACACGTCCACTCCCAAATATCTGAATACATTCACCTCCTCCATACTCTCTCCCTCCAATCTGATATCCAATCTTTCATCACCTAATCTTTTTGTTATCCTCGTAACCTTACTCTTTCCTGTATTCACCTTTAATTTTCTTCTTTTGCACACCCTACCAAATTCATCCACCAATCTCTGCAACTTCTCTTCAGAATCTCCCAAGAGCACAGTGTCATCAGCAAAGAGCAACTGTGACAACTCCCACTTTATGTGTGATTCTTTATCTTTTAACTCCACGCCTCTTGCCAAAACCCTCGCATTTACTTCTCTTACAACCCCATCTATAAATATATTAAACAACCACGGTGACATCACACATCCTTGTCTAAGGCCTACTTTTACTGGGAAATAATTTCCCTCTTTTCTACATACTCTAACTTGAGCCTCACTATCCTCGTAAAAACTCTTCACTGCTTTCAGTAACCTACCTCGTACACCATACACCTGCAACATCTGCCACATTGTCCCCCTATCCACCCTGTCATACGCCTTTTCCAAATCCATAAATGCCACTGTAAACACCTGGTCCACACACCCCCCTACCTTTCCTAAAGCCTCCTTGTTCATCTACTATCCTATTCTCCGTCTTACTCTTAATTCTTTCAATAATAACTCTACCATACAATTTACCAGGTATACTCAACAGACTTATCCCCCTATAATTTTTGCACTCTCTTTTATCCCCTATGCCTTTATACAAAGGAACTATGCATGCTCTCTGCCAATCCCTAGGTACCTTACCCTCCTCCATACATTTATTAAATAATTGCACCAACCACTCCAAAACTATATCCCCACCTGCTTTTAACATTTCTATCTTTATCCCATCAATCCCGGCTGCCTTACCCCCTTTCATTTTACCTACTGCCTCACGAACTTCCCCCACACTCACAACTGGTTCTTCCTCACTCCTACAAGATGTTATTCCTCCTTGCCCTATACACGAAATCACAGCTTCCCTATCTTCATCAACATTTAACAATTCCTCAAAATATTCCCTCCATCTTCCCAATACCTCTAACTCTCCATTTAATAACTCGCCTCTCCTATTTTTAACTGACAAATCCATATATATATATATATATATATATATATATATATATATATATATATATATATATATATATATATATATATTTATATTGTAATAACAAATAAGTGGTATTTAATCGCTAGCAACACTGCGGCTAGCCGGAGGATCGAACCCGTGTTGTTTTAGCCCGCCTCATGACGAGTGAAAATAGGCTTGCTTCAAGTTACGAGGACAGACGATGGTGTGGGCGCCTCTGAGCTAATTTCATTCTACTCCCCGTTTGGTGTACTAGCGTCCACAAGAAGTATATATTATTGTAACCACGAACAAGTGGCATTGAAACCACAGCTACACTGCGGCTAGCGGGTTCGATCCCCCTACTACTACTACTATTCCTCCTCCTCCTAGCATTCCTACTACTAATACTACTTCCACTACTACTCTTCCTGTTGCTGCTCTCAATGGATTTGAGTCAATTAGCCGATGTGCTCCCCAGATAAGACCCTCACATTGTTTTATTCTGTAGATGGAAAAAATACCCACTGCCTCATAACTCCATGAGGGATACTTCTTCAGGAGATACTTCAGGGGATACTTCTGAGGATACCTCTTTAGGGGATGCTTCTTCAGGGGATACCTAAAGGAATACAGATTCAAAAGATACCGCTCCCAAGGAAGTGGTTTGACGACAGTGAGGTGGGAGACTCTTGACGACAGTGAGGGGGGAGACTTGACGACAGTGAGGGGGGAGACTCTTGACGACAGTGAGGGGGGGAGACTTGATGACAGTGAGGGGGGGAGACTTGACGACAGTGAGGGGGAGGAGACTCTTGACGACAGTGAGGGGGAGGAGACTCTTGACGACAGTGAGGGGGGGAGACTCTTGACGACAGTGAGGGGAGGAGACTCTTGACGACAGTGAGGGGGAGGAGACTCTTGACGACAGTGAGGGGGGAGACTCTTGACGACAGTGAGGGGGAGGAGACTCTTGACGACAGTGAGGGGGGGAGACTCTTGACGACAGGGTGAGACTTGGGTGAGGGTGGGAGACTCTTGACGACAGTGAGGGTGGGAGACTCTTGACGACAGTGAGGGTGGGAGACTCTTGACGACAGTGAGGGGGGAGACTCTTGACGACAGTGACTCTTGGGTGAGGGAGGAGACTCTTGACGACAGTGCGGGGGAAACGACGGTGAGGGGGGAGACTCTTGACGACAGTGAGGGGGGGAGACTTGACAGTGAGGAGGAGACTCTTGACAGTAGTGACAGTGACAGTGGGGGGAGACTCTTGACGACCGTGAGGGGGGAGACTCTTGACGACAGTGAGGGGGAGACTTTGTCAGTGAAGGGGGAGTGACAGTGGGGGGAGACTCTTGACGACAGTGAGGGGGAGACTCTTGACGACAGTGAGGGGGGGAGACTCTTGACGACAGTGAGGGGGGAGACTCTTGACGACAGTGAGGGGGGAGACCCTTGACGACAGTGAGGGGGGAGACTCTTAACGACAGTGAGGGGGGGAGACCCTTGACGGCAGTGAGGGGTGGGAGACTCTTGACGACAGTGAGGGGGGGGAGACTCTTGACGACAGTGAGGGGGGGGAGACCCTTGACGACAGTGAGGGGGGAGACTCTTGACGACAGTGAGGGGGAGACTCTTGATGACAGTGAGGGGGAGACTCTTGACGACAGTGAGGGGGGAAGACTCTTGACGACAGTGACGGTGGGAGATTCTTGACGACAGTGACTGTGGGAGATTCTTGACGACAGTGAGGGGGGAGACTTTTAACGACAGTGAGGGTGGGAGACTCTTGACGGCAGTGAAGGTGGGAGACTCTTGACGACAGTGAGGGGGGAGACTCTTGACGACAGTGAGGGGGGAGACTCTTGACGGCAGTGAGGGTGGGAGACTCTTGATGACAGTGAGGGGGGAGACTCTTGACGACAGTGAGGGGGAGACTCTTGACGACAGTGAGGGGGGAGACTCTTGACGACAGTGAGGGGGAGACTCTTGACGACAGTGAGGGGGGAGACTCTTGACGACAGTGAAGGGGGAGACTCTTGACGACAGTGAGGGGGGGAGACTCTTGACAGTAGTGAGGGGGAGACTCTTGACGACAGTGAGGGGGGAGACTCTTGACGACAGTGAAGGGGGAGACTTGACGACAGTGAAGGGGGAGACTCTTGACGACAGTGAGGGGGAGACTCTTGACGACAGTGGGGTGGGAGACTCTTGATGGCAGTGAAGGTGGGAGACTCTTGACGAGAGTGAGGGGGGAGACTCTTGACGACAGTGAGGGGGAGACTCTTGACGACAGTGAGGGAGGAGACTCTTGACGACAGTGCGGGGGAGACTTGACGACAGTGAGGGGGGAGACTTGACGACAGTGAGGGGGGGGAGACTCTTGACGACAGAGAGGGGGGAGACTCTTGACGACAGTGAGGTGGGAGACTCTTGACCCGAGTGAGGGGGAGACTCTTGACGACAGTGAGGGGGAGACTCTTGACGACAGTGAGGGGGGAGACTCTTAACGACAGTGAGGGGGAGACTCTTGACGACAGTGAGGGGGAGACTCTTGACAGTGAGGGGGAGACTCTTGGCGAAAGTGAGGGGGAAGAGACTCTTGATTTACGAAGTTATCACGATTACCTCCCTGGAGGCGATGTGTAGTCCCTCACCCGCCCACGGGGAGTTAAGGAGGGGGGTCAAGGCCCCCGCGGGCTGCTCTCAGACCACAGTCCTCCTGGCTGATGTTCTGATCAGTTGCGGCTCAGACCCCGTGACCGTCTTCCCGCGAGGTAGAGGGACCCCCCTCCCCCCGTTTTCCAAAAACATACATTCTTTCGACGCCTGTCTTGCCAGCCCCCTGAGGGCTGAAAGAGGGGTGTCCCAGCCTCCTGAGAAGGCTGGGGTGGTTCTAGCTTCTCGAGAGGGCTGGAATGGTTCTAGCCCCGCCTGGGAAAAGGCGGAAGAGGTTCTAGCCCCCAATTAGCAACATTCTAACCTTTCCTTCAGGGGGCTGGCGGCAGAGTCATGCATAAAACCAATAGCTCATTTGCATGGTTCAATTACTGCCTCCGTCTCTGTCAGTCTCTACCTCCCTCCCTCCCTCTCTCTCTCTCTCTCTCTCTCTCTCTCTCTCTCTCTCTCTCTTTCTCTCTTCCTCTCTCTTCCTCCGTCCCTTCTCTTGCCCCAATTACCACTATTTCTTCTCCTTTTATTCCTATTTTCCCCCATAATCCTTTCCCTCATCATAATTCTCTTCCTCCTATTCCTTCTCCTCATCCTATTACTCCTTATTCCTCATATTCTTCTCATGCTCCTGCTCCTCCTCCTCCTCGGCACTTGTTGGTCTTCGATTGTAAGTAACTCAGGTGTGCAATTGTATAAGAAGCAGCCAATAATGAGATCAGATCCTTAGGGAGTGTTGGTGAGGTGGAGAAAGTGTTGGAGGAGGTGGACGGAGTGTTGGAGGAGGAGGAGGAGGGAGTGTTGGTGAGCTCTCTCCATTAACATTCCAGGTCCCCCTATAAGATGCTCTTACGCAGTGTATTGGTGAATACTGTATATAAAAAAACGTTCCAAATATGTCAATTTCCTGGACTTATTCTGAAACTGGATGCGTATTAGTCCTGAAGAGTAGCCAGGACAGGACAGGACAGGCGAGGTGTGTGTAAGTCAGTACATGGAGCCCAGCAGCTGGAGCAACATGTCCTAACGTCACGGTTTTGTTTTTGTATGGATGGCATTTTTTTGTAAGTTTATACCATAAGTTTTTTATTGGTTTAAGTGCTGTCACGTTTAGTGTACAGAGGCCTATTTAAGTTTTGGGAGAGTACTGGTGGTTAACGCTCTCGCTTCACAAGGCGAGGGCCTGGGTTCGATTCCCAGCCAGAGTAGAAACATTGGACGTGTTTCTTTCCACCTGTTGTCTATGTTCCCCATCAGTAAAATGGGTACCTGGGTGTTAGTCGACTGGTGTGGGTCGCATCCTGGGACACTGACCTAAGGAGGCCTGGTCACAGACCGGGCCGCGGGGGCGTTGACCCCCGGAACTCTATCCAGGTAATCTCCAGGTAATTACAGCGTGCAAGAGCTGAGTAGCCTGCAGGAAGGATGGGTGTGTCATGGAGCCTCCCTGTTTATAAATGATAGTGTTATACTCACAAGTAGCAATGTGCTAGTGAGCTAATGTGAGTACTTGGTAAAGGTGAACTGGAGTGTGGTGATGTTGGTATAGATAGTATATATATATATATATATATATATATATATATATATATATATATATATATATATATATATATATATATATATATATATATATATAAAAATTTGTATAGGTGAGTCTTTGTGTCCTTCCTTATAATAAATTTAATACTGTCTCCACACTTAATGTGAAGGTACAAGCTGGCCCTAGAGTATTTTTTTCTATATTAAATAATATAAATGCCCATAGACTAGGCAGGTCGTTTACCCTTTAGGAGCCAGGACTTTTAAAACTGCTCATTTCTCTCACTCTCTCTCTCTCTCTCTCTCTCTCTCTCTCTCTCTCTCTCTCTCTCTGTCTCTCTCTCTCTCGCTCCCTCTCTCTCTCTCGCTCTGTATCATACACAAACTTGAAAGTGTAATGAACATTTATCACTATACAGTAAAGACAGAGGCAACAAACAGTGAGTGTAAGGAGGTGCATAATACCGTCTCTAAGTTGGTCTCCAGGTGACTCACAGGAGACTGTAGTTACTCTACAAAGTGACTCAACCTGTGTCTTTCCTTCACTACATTCCTCAGTATGAATGTAGGAAAGTTGAACTTCACTGACTCCTGGCATCTTGGGCCACATTCTACCTATTAGCTTACCGAACTTACCTCATTAATGGTGATAATAGTATATAATACTGAGAAGTAGATGAGCAACAAACAACTGCACCAATTAAGTGTATTTCCGAAACGTTTCTCCTACACAGTAGACTTCTTCAGCTGAATACGAAGGCAATGGCGGAAGCAGCGGAGAGGTAAATATGACTTGTTCAGTCCACCAACATGCCACCACGGAACGGGTTTCCTCAAGCACCTGCTGTCCCTGTTCACCTAGCGGTGAAATAGGTACCTGGGCGTTAGCTGACAGGTGAGGGTCGCATTCTGGAGACAAAACTGACTTAATTTACCAGAAGTGCTCTGCATAACAAGGGGCTTTCTACGTAACAGTATGTCACTGATGTCAGCTAGGTCTGTATACCTTGTACATGTACTTGTAGAAATAATAATTATTATTATCATTATATAACTTATGACAGGAAAGCACAGCTTCTGTTCTCCATTCTGTAACTATCATATAGAATAAGGGACCACCACCACTGCCACAGAGGTAGTAGTGCCGCCCAAAGATTAAAATACAAAAAATCTCTTTCGTCTCAGCAGGAATACAGAAAAAGAAATGTTACAGAAATTAAAACTCAGTACGAAATACAGGAATGTAAATTACATTCAGACTGCAAGTAAAAGTTTGTTTGTCTCGCCTGCGATCTTACGTGAAGAACCGGCAATGATGTCAGAGTGCAAAACTTTTAACAGGCTTCCATTTCACACTGGCACGGCAGGACAGTAGTATCTTCCAGGGCGCTTGATGCTAACCAGGTTATATATCTGATATTATGTGTGAATATTTTCGATGCCTTTGAAGAGCTTCGAGAGTTTTCCAACTCCCAAAGCCCGGCACTGGTGCTTGCATGATCAACCAGGCTGTTAATGCTGCCGCGAGAGAGAGAGAGAGAGGGAGAGAGAGAGAGAGAGAATGAGAATACTTCAGTGGTGCGGCCAGCTACACTAATCACAACCTTGCTCAGAGGGAGCCTAGGACAATCCCTGGCTCCGACGCCTGCCTACTCTAATTAAGTGACAATTACCTGAAATTGAGGTTGAAATTCATTCATTCTCTCTCTCTCTCTCTCTCTCTCTCTCTCTCTCTCTCTCTCACTTATTTTCGTTAGCATAATTAACTTAAGAACTAATAATGATGAACTGGCTTGAAAGAAAAAAAATGTACCGGCTTGAAAGTGAAGACAGCGTTTCGCTCAGTGTAGAGCTTGGTCGAGTCAACAGTGGTTCCGAAATGTGCATTCAGAGTTCGATATACTAATTTCCATTTAAGTTCCTTCGTTCTACTTCCTAAAACACACACACACACACACACACACACACACACACACACACACACACACACACCCCTGGGTGGCATACAAGTGATCAGTTTCAAGGTTTATCCGAAAACAAAGGTCGAGCAGAAAGCCGGACACTTCTCAAGGCTGTGTCAGTAACCACCTCAGCGCTATTACGTTAAGGCTGATGTACTGATCATATCATTCCCTTTCTCTTACTTCCGTCTCCACTTCAGTCGCCTCTGAATTAGACTGAAGAAGCCTACTGAGTAGGAGAAACGTTTCAGAAATTAAGATCTCTAAGTGATGAACATATGCCATCTTATCGGTTTTTCAACAAACTGAACCCACTGCAAGACGAGCTAGCTCCGCCCTGCGGTCATACAGGATTGGGAGAGGAACTCCCGTGAATGGATGACGTGGGCCTCGTCAGCAGCTGGTCTGAGTTTTCAGGCTGCGATCTCAGCTTTGAGGTGCAAATATTTGAAAATTTGATGGTGGTGCAATCGAGGGGGTAATCCGTGTGTGTGTGTGTGTGTGTGTGTGTGTGTTACTCACCCAGGTGTGGTTGCAGGGGTCGATTCATAGCTCATGAGCTATTACGTATATTCTCTCTCTTCCCCATAAACTTTATGCATACTTACCACACACACACTGCAGGACGCCTACTGGCTCATGCTTGGCAGATCCTTGTCAAACCCAAACCCACTAAAAATATTCGCCCAACTCATCAGTGCTACTCAAGGAATAAGCTTTGATAACTCAAGTGCAAGTCATAATCAAATCTAACTCCTCTCACTCATGTATTTATCTAACCTATATCTGAAGCTACCCAAGGTTTTAGCTTCAACAACCCCACTAGCCAAACTGTTCCGCTCATCGACTTCTCTATTTCCAAAGCAGTACTTTCCTATATCCTTTCTAAATCTAAATTTATCCAATTTAAACCACTTATTACGGTTTTTTTCTCTCTCTCTCTCTTGGAGGGATATCCTTAGGACTCTGTTTGTACTCCTTAAACCCTTAAACCGCTGACCAATGCTTAATCACAGTCTCACGTTTGTAAATCCATATGTGCTGCTCACAGACATGACAAAAACTAGCCTGTTAGTGTGCTAATGCTCTCAACATCACTCTGGCAATATATACAAAGCTGTCTACACGGCAGTGTTTACCTTGTACGCAATTAAGGAGAAAGCTGTTTTGTACCGGTAATGTACTGGATCATACGTGGCAGTGTCCATTAGTGAAAAAATCTGGGCTATCTTTAATGTGGGAAAGAGGCGAGTTTGTTGTGCATGCGTAGAGTAGCGGTGACCGTGTTAGAACTGACACGCACATGTACGGAGGAAGCATGCGCACACACACACACACACACACACACACACACACACACACATCAAATATAAAAACGCACAACACATCACACACACATAACGTACACACCCACATACGTATTAACACGCACATCAACAAACACATGTACGTGTCAGTTCTAACACGCACATGTACGGAGGAAACAAGAACATACATGCATGCACACACCCCATCAACATCTATCAAAACACACTTATTACAAGAAAACACACAAATACAATGTACATACATATAGGTATTAACACGCACATCAACATACGTACACACTAAACACGTGAGACGTGTACTCACCTAATTCACCTAATTGTGGTTGCAGGGGTCGAGACTCAGCTCCTGGTGGCCCCGCCTCTTCACTGAGTGCTACTAGGTCCTCTCTCCCCCTGCTTCATGAGCTTTATCATACCTCGTCTTAAAACTATGTATAGTTCCTGCCTCCACTACATCGCTTGCCAGACTATTCCACTTCCTAACTACTCTATGACTGAAGAAATACTTCCTAACATAGGAACGTGTGTGTGTGTGTGTGTGTGTGTGTGTGTGTGTGTGTGTGTGTGTGTGTGTGTGTGTGTGTGTGTGTGTGTGTGTGTGTGTGTGTGTGTGTGTGTGTGTACGTACGTACGTACTTACTCGCTCGTGTGCATTAGTGTGCTGTACTCACGTACTGTAGAGTAAGTGTTCCTTAGAGTACATAGTAAATACTCTGAGAGCATTCTGGGTGTACATTACCTCACATATACACTATCTGTAGTTTGCTCCAGGAGGGGGGTCATCGCCCCCGCGGCGCGGTCCCAGACCACTCCTCCAGCCTGACGATCCCATCAATCAGGCCACCGAGTACAAGCAAGATACTGAAATTTTCAAGGAGTGATGAGCAACCATGTACACAGATGCCTTTTGCAAACCCGATCTATCCATCTATTATCTATCCACTCCTTATATTATTCACATTCATGTATTTTCAGGCGGTTTTACGAGAGGGCATTTTTTTTTCAATTATTTTTTTTTTTTTTGCTATCGCAAAAAAAGAATAAACAGAAAACATGAAAGAGGAATAAATCCCATCATGTATTTTAATAATGTTTTGTCCGAGTAACGTATTAGAGGAGCTTTTATTTTTCCTTGTGTAAAAGCCTTTTAATTCGTTTACAAAGGTGCGTCGCTAAATGTGATGCCCGTCGACGACACGGGTTGCTGCGTCGTTGTAACGTTGCGTACCACACACACACACACACACACACACACACACACACACACACACACACACACACACACACACAGATACACGCACACAGATACACGCACACAGATACACGCACCCACACGCACACAGATACAGGCACACATACACACACACACACACACACACACACACACACACACACACACACACACACACACACACACACATCAATCTGCCAAGGAGGACCAAGGAGTGAAAGGGAAGATCAGCTGGTTGCAGATGGAGAGGGTGATAGGTCGAATGCTGAGGCACAACAAGGTTATCAAGAGCCACTGGAAAAATCAAGGGAGAAACTGACCACATACAGGCAGGATCCAGAGTCACAGAGGGTGAGGCAATGGGAGGAAGAAAGGGCAAAATCAGTGTTTATCCATGGGCTTCAGGAGAGAGAGGAAAGGACACACACTGAAAGGAAGCAGGAAGAAAGAAAGGAGATTGAGAAAATCATCACGGAAATAGGTGAAGAGATGGACGAGATTGTAAATTTTCAGAGAATAGGGGGGTACTCGAAGGGGAGAAACCGACCAATCAAGCTGATTCTCAGGACGGAAACAGTGCGGAACAGGATCCTCCAAGAGAAACCACGATTGAAATACTCGGAAGAGTACAAGAGGGTGTTCCTAGACAGAGACAGAACAAAATCAGAACGACAGCAGCTGAGGGAGAGGACAAAAAAGCGAAAGGAGCTAGGAAAAGAGACAAGGAGGGAACCAGCAGAGGTCAGTCAGAGCAGGACAGAACAGCAAGGGCAAGCACACACACAACTACTCTCAGAACCATACAACCTATCACACCATCCCAACACACACTACAATCCATACCCACAGCCTCCACCCAACACCGAGCTATAGAATCCCACAGTATGCCACCAGGTCTCCCACCCTCACAGGCCCCCCAAACCACAGTGTTGGAAAGGAAACTGAAGGTATGGTACACAAACGCTGATGGAATAACAAATAAGTGGGAGGAGTGGCACGAAAGAGTCAAAGAAGCATCACCGGACATCATAGCTCTCACAGAAACCAAGCTTACAGGTATGATAACAGATGCCATCTTTCCAACGGGATACCAAATCCTGAGGAAAGACAGAGGGAACAGGGGGGTGGAGGAGTGGCGTTGCTGATCAAAAAAGCGGAGAAGAAAGTGATTACATAGCGGGAACGCTTCACTCTGGAGGTCCCAAGGTGGTAATAGCAGTGATGTATAACCCACCACAGAACAGCAGGAGGCCAAGGCAAGAGTACGACGAGAGCAATAGAGCGATGGTTGACACACTGGCTAGAGTGGCCAGAAGAGCTAATGCATGCAGGGCAAAGCTCCTGATCATGGGTGACTTTAACCACAAGGAGATCGATTGGGAGAACTTGGACCCACATGGGGGCCAAGATACATGGAGGGCTAAGATGATGGAGGTGGTACTGGAAAACTTTTTGTGCCAACACGTAAGGGACACTACAAGAGAGAGAGGAGAGGATGAACCAGCAAGGCTGGACTTAGTATTCACCTTGAGTAGTGCAGATATCGAGGACATCACATATGAAAGACCCCTTGGGGCCAGTGACCATGTGGTTTTAAGCTTCGAATACACAGTAGAGCTACAAGTGGAGGGAGAAGCAGGAAGGCCAGGACGAATGAAGCCAAACTACAAGAAAGGGGACTACACAGGAATGAGGAACTTCCTGAACGGGGTTCAGTGGGACAGAGAACTGGCAGGGAAGCCAGTTAATGAGATGATGGAATATGTAGCAACAAAATGCAAGGAGGCTGAGGAGAGGTTTGTACCCAAGGGTAACAGGAATAATGAAAAAGCCAGGATGAGCCCATGGTTTACCCAAAGGTGCAAGGAGGCAAAAACCAAGTGTGCTAGGGAATGGAAGAAATATAGAAGGCAAAGGACCCAGGAGAATAAGGAGAGCAGTCGTAGAGCCAGAAACGAATATGCACAGATAAGAAGGGAGGCCCAAAGTCAATATGAAAACGACATAGCAGCGAAAGCCAAATCTGACCCGAAACTGTTGTACAGCCACATCAGGAGGAAAACAAAAGTCAAGGACCAGGTAATCAGGCTAAGGAAGGAAGGAGGAGAGACAACAAGAAATGACCGTGAAGTATGTGAGGAACTCAAGAGATTCAAAGAAGTGTTCACAGAGGAGACAGAAGGGGCTCCAGAAAGACGGAGAGGTGGGGCACACCACCATGTGCTGGACACAGTGCACACAACCGAGGAAGAAGTGAAGAGGCTTCTGAGTGAGCTAGATACCTCAAAGGCAATGAGCCCAGATAACATCTCCCCATGGGTATTGAGAGAGGGAGCAGAGGCGCTATGTGTACCCCTAACAACAATATTCAATACATCTATCGAAACAGGGAGATTGCCTGAGGCATGGAAGACAGCAAATGTAGTCCCAATCTTTAAAAAAGGAGACAGACATGAAGCACAAAACTACAGACCAGTGTCACTGACATGTATAGTATGCAAAATCATGGAGAAGATTATCAGGAGAAGAGTGGTGGAACACCTAGAAAGGAACGATCTCATCAACAGCAGCCAACATGGTTTCAGGGACGGGAAATCCTGTGTCACAAACCTACTGGAGTTCTATGACCTGGTGACAGCAGTAAGACAAGAGAGAGAGGGGTGGGTGGATTGCATTTTCTTGGACTGCAAGAAGGCGTTTGACACAGTTCCACACAAGAGATTGGTGCAAAAACTGGAGGACCAAGCAGGGATAACAGGGAAGGCACTACAATGGATCAGGGAATACTTGTCAGGAAGACAGCAGCGAGTCATGGTACGTGGCGAGGTGTCAGAGTGGGCACCTGTGACCAGCGGGGTCCCACAGGGGTCAGTCCTAGGACCAGTGCTGTTTCTGGTATTTGTGAACTACATGACGGAAGGAATAGACTCTGAGGTGTCCCTGTTTGCAGATGACGTGAAGTTGATGAGAAGAATTCACTCGATCGAAGACCAGGCAGAACTGCAAAGGGATCTGGACAGGCTGCAGACCTGGTCCAGCAATTGGCTCCTGGAGTTCAATCCCACCAAGTGCAAAGTCATGAAGATTGGGGAAGGGCAAAGAAGACCGAAGACGGAGTACAGTCTAGGGGGCCACAGACTACAAACCTCACTCAAGGAAAAAGATCTTGGGGTGAGTATAACACCAGGCACATCTCCTGAAGCGCACATCAACCAAATAACTGCTGCAGCATATGGGCGCCTAGCAAACCTCAGAACAGCATTCCGACATCTTAATAAGGAATCATTCAGGACCCTGTACACCGTGTACGTTAGGCCCATATTGGAGTATGCGACACCAGTTTGGAACCCACACCTAGCCAAGCACGTAAAGAAACTAGAAAAAGTGCAAAGGTTTGCAACAAGACTAGTCCCAGAGCTAAGAGGTATGTCCTACGAGGAGAGGTTAAGGGAAATCAACCTGACGACACTGGAGGACAGGAGAGATAGGGGGGACATGATAACGACATACAAAATACTGAGAGGAATTGACAAGGTGGACAAAGACAGGATGTTCCAGAGATTGGACACAGTAACAAGGGGACACAGTTGGAAGCTGAAGACACAGATGAATCACAGGGATGTTAGGAAGTATTTCTTCAGCCACAGAGTAGTCAGTAAGTGGAATAGTTTGGGAAGCAATGTAGTGGAGGCAGGATCCATACATAGCTTTAAGCAGAGGTATGATAAAGCTCACGGCTCAGGGAGTGACCTAGTAGCGATCAGTGAAGAGGCGGGGCCAGGAGCTCGGACTCGACCCCCGCAACCTCAACTAGGTGAGTACAACTAGGTGAGTACACACACACACACACACACACACACACACACACACACACACACACACACACACACACACACACACCAATCCAAGTGTCTATTGACAATTGCCTTTGACAACTAGTAACTATTACACATGTGAGTGCGTGCAGGTTAGCGCACACACCGTGCTCTACATACACATGGTATACACGAGATGCACATACAACCGTAGGTATATACACACACACAGTATATACAAGATAAACACACTGGTGCTCGCTTGCTGCAACACTGGCCGCTCCTGTGTTGATTCCTCAAGCTTTTCTGTTTTAGATTCAGTACATGCTGCTGTTTAGCCGTGGAAGGAGGCCGAGCTGTGCTGCACGAGGCTGTATTGTGTTGCAAGAGGCTGTATTGTGTTGCACGATGCTGTGTTGTGCTGCATAAGGCAGTGTTGTGTTGTACAAAACTGTGTTGTGCTGTTCAGGACTTTGGTTCTCTGTGGATAACTGTGTTGTGTGTGCTGTGGTGTGCGCGCTGTGCTGTGTAAGGCTCTGCTGTGTAAGATTGTGCTGTGCAAGGCTGTGCTATTCAAGGCTGTTCTGTGCTGTGTAAGGCTGTGCTGTTCAAGGCTGTGCTGTGTAAGGCTATGCTGTTCAAGGCTGTGCTGTGTAAGGCTGTGCTGTGAAAATCTGTGCTGTGAAAGACTGTGTTGTATTGTGTAAGACTCTGCTGTGCAAGACTGTTGTGCTGCAAGTTTTTGAACGTTCATCTCAGGGGAGAAGAAGATGCTGCAGTTGCCTCATCTCTCACTTCCTGGAAGACAAGGCACCTTGGGCATCACTGTACAGAGTTCATCATTCCTTTCAACACAATATAACACCGACCAGCACAGCATACACCACGAAGCCGTTATGTTTCAGTGGTGATTCAAGGGACCCGAAGAAAGCCTGCAAGGAGCCGAACAAAAGAGGGAGAGTGCACCGACGAGTACTAGACACACTACACACAACGGGAGGAGAGGAGGAAGGGGGAGGGGAAAGGAACTACCAAGCGAGCTAGCTACCTCGAAGGCCTTGGGACTAGACATCTATGTACTCACCTATTTGTGGTTGCAGGAGTCGATTCGTAGCTCCTGGCCCCGCCTCCTCGCTGGTCTTTACTAGTTTCGCTCTCCCCTGCTCCAAGAGCTTCATCGTGCCTCTTCTTAAAGCTATGCATGGATTCTGCCTTCACTACATCACTCTCCCGATTGTTCCACTTCGTTTGTGTGTTCTGAGAAGAATCGGAACTAGATAAAGCACCAATTCTTAACTACATCTTTCAAGCCACCACCTGCAAAGCCGTCCATATACGAGCTATACTCAACTGTTGACTACCTGCGTTCCTGGTCAGCCAGCCTGTTGTTTCTAGCACCCCACAATTCCACATATCTCACCCTGCTGTCCACTTCCACTTAAACACAAACACTGCAATTTCCTCGTGTAAAATAGAGTGAAAAATAACACATTTTTTCCCAAATGAATCACAGAAATGTACAAAGAACGTTTCATCTTTTTCAGTAAGTCTGGGTACATAAAAACAGGTCATGTACCACTGAACACTTGGATCCACTTCGAGGACAGCGTGAAACAAGCTTTTATGCCACAAGACGGGCAGAAAGCAGCAACTTCACTCTGGTTGTACCCTTCTCCAGAACATCACTCCATCTGAGATCATACATACCCAGGATGACTCGAGTATGGAACACATTCGTACAGCATAATGTCAACGAGATAAAGTCAGTTGATCAAATGAAAATGCTGGCCCACAGATGGCTCCAACTTCATCCTGTTCCCTACTTGTATGTCTCATAACAATAAAAATGCTTTCAAATGAGCTGATGTAGGTAACAGCTCTTAGCTTGCCAATAAAGTTAGGAATCCTTAACCTGTAAATAGCTGTCAATAAAGCTAGGGATCCTTAACCTTGTCAAACCCTGTGTAAAAAAAAAAAAAAAAAAAAAAAAAAAAAAAAAAAAAAAAAAAAAAAAAAAAAAAAAAAAAAAAAAAAAAAAAAAAAAAAAAAAAAAAAAAATAGTAACGAAAGAGACAGAAAAAGCTACTGAAACACTAGCTGAAGCAACAATAGCAGCTGAGAAAACTGCAGCAGCAGAACAGCAGCCACTGAGACCAGAAGTGAAGCAACATCAGCTGCAGCAGCTGAGAAAATTGCAATAGCAGTAGCAGCGTGTTAAGTCAGCAAGAAAGACCATCCCAGTAATTACCTCCTGCGCTAATTAACGCTTATTACAATCAACAATATAATCCGCACCGGCGAGCATCATTAAGGCTCACAATTGATGTTGACATAAGTCAGGCGACTGATAGACAGTCCGTCCCAGTGGGTCGTCAATCGCTGGGGTAAGACGAGGCGATCATTCTAAAGCGTGATGGTCGCCAATTACGGGCTAAATTATCAGGAATTTATATCTTAAAAGGGCGTTTTCATGTCCCTCTCAAATCACCTCAATGAAGGGCCAGTGGACAATAATAATGAAGTACCCCCCTTCCCTACACCCTCGTGGGTAGACATTACTTTATAGTGGGAAATAGGTACCTGTTTGTTCTTCACTTAAGGGTATAAGCACAAAGGCATATTGTTTTACTCTTTTTAATAGTCATGATGTAGTTTTAACAGCAGTCCCTGAAGCCGCAAATTAGTTCTAACGTATACCAGGGGACCTTTTCCAGAGTGGTGCAAGGAGAGTGCTTGCTGCAACATACGCCACACCGCCTGTTCCAGTGTGCAGCAGGGAGAGTGGTAACTGTAACACACACCAGAGTGCAGCAGGGAGAATGCAGGTTGTAGTACACACCAGAGTGCAGCAGGGAGAGTACAGGTTGAAACACATACCAGAGTGAAGCAGGGAGAGTGGTAACTGTAACACACCAGAGTGCAGCAGGGAGAGTGCAGATTGTAAAACACACCAGAGTACAATAGGGAGAATGGTCTTGAATTACGACCTTGCCTCTGCAGATTATAACTTCAGAGTAACAGATATCAACATTTACTACACGCAGGTACAACACTAGCAACACACCAAGTTCCGTCCCCTACTCTGCTCACATAAAAACAACGACTTATTCCAGCAATACGAAATACAAGAAGACAATCACACAAATTAGAATACCTAAAGATACTATAATAATGAGGCTTGCAGAGGACGCAGGGATATATACCCTGGCGACTGTCTCTCTGCGTATATATGCCACGAGTTTAATCCCTGTTTTATTGATTACATGTTTTTCTTGACTGGTGGTGAACAGATTTGACGTAGACTTAATGATTCCTTGTGCAGTCGATAGGCTTTAAACCTTGTTAACCAACAAGAGGATAATCCCCGCACGTTGTTTATATAATATTCATGGAGAAACACTAAATCCATAATGTATATCTCAAGGTAAATACACCCGAGGTGCGTATATCTCTAGGTGTATATACACCGTCATTTACCAGTTATTTCACCTGTGAAATTTACGGTACATGTTGACCGCTAATTTTGCGTGTGATCGATTTAGAAAGGTTCTTCTACCTCCGCAGTCAATCCCAGGACAACCTGTTGACCGCCTGGTTGGTGGTCAACGGAGCCAGATCCTCTGGTTGTGATTGATGTATCCTTGACTGGTGGCCGACGGTAAGAACATTTGACGGTGCTCGTGGTAAGGAAGCTTGCAGTTCGTAGCAGCCACACTCGAGTACTTGCTAAGGGCAACCTTTATCACCCTAATTTGGGGGTGATCAGTCTCTTGGCCCACAAGACTGACTACCTTAATAACTAATAAATCAGACCTTAAAAATTGATACAAGGTAAACTTAAGTGATACAAGTGGTGCAAGGTAAAAACAAGTGGACCAGCAGTGATACAAGGTAAACCCAAGTGGACCAGCAGTGATCCAAGGTAAACCCAAGTGGACCAGCAGTGATCCAAGGTAAACCCAAGTGGACCAGCAGTGATCCAAGGTAAACCCAAGTGGACCAGCAGTGATCCAAGGTAAACCCAAGTGGACCAGCAGTGATACAAGGTAAACCCAAGTGGACCAGCAGTGATCCAAGGTAAACCCAAGTGGACCAGCAGTGATCCAAGGTAAACCCAAGTGGACCAGCAGTGATACAAGGTAAACCCAAGTGGATCAGCAGTGATCCAAGGTAAACCCAAGTGGACCAGCAGTGATACAAGGTAAACCCAAGTGGACCAGCAGTGATCCAAGGTAAACCCAAGTGGACCAGCAGTGATACAAGGTAAACCCAAGTGGACCAGCAGTGATACAAGGTAAACCCAAGTGGACCAGCAGTGATCCAAGGTAAACCCAAGTGGACCAGCAGTGATCCAAGGTAAACCCAAGTGGACCAGCAGTGATACAAGGTAAACCCAAGTGGACCAGCAGTGATCCAAGGTAAACCCAAGTGGACCAGCAGTGATACAAGGTAAACCCAAGTGGACCAGCAGTGATCCAAGGTAAACCCAAGTGGACCAGCAGTGATACAAGGTAAACCCAAGTGGACCAGCAGTGATACAAGGTAAACCCAAGTGGACCAGCAGTGATACAAGGTAAACCCAAGTGGACCAGCAGTGATCCAAGATAAACCCAAGTGGACCAGCAGTGATCCAAGGTAAACCCAAGTGGACCAGCAGTGATCCAAGGTAAACCCAAGTGGACCAGCAGTGATCCAAGGTAAACCCAAGTGGACCAGCAGTGATACAAGGTAAACCCAAGTGGACCAGCAGTGATACAAGGTAAACCCAAGTGGACCAGCAGTGATACAAGGTAAACCCAAGTGGACCAGCGGTGAAGTCTCCATAATCCAAAACATTTTAACAATGGACATTTCTCGACGTATCGCTCAATGTCGAATATCTTAACGATTCCGTTTTTCCCTAAATAATATTTTCCTTATTTTAAACTAAGATAATTAAGATTAATTTATATAAACTTAAGAAAAAAATGTATATTTACCAACAATTAATTAAAAAATAAAACATTAGCTGTATGTCTGACAGCGAGGCGGCTGAGGAGTCCAAGGTAACTACATCCAGCAGTGAGACTGCCACTGCCTCCAGTAGTGTCACTACCTCCAGTAGTGAGACTGTCACTGCCTCCAGCAGACTGTCACTGCCTCCAGAGACTGCCACTGCCTCCAGTAGTGAGTGTCACTACCTCCAGTAGTGAGACTGTCACTGCCTCCAGCAGACTGTCACTGCCTCCAGAGACTGCCACTGCCTCCAGTAGTGAGACTGTCACCACTGGAGGTAAACATGTGGCAGTGTCTCTGGTGTGAAGAAAAGGCTCCGGCATCCTCGACTGGTGCTACAGGAAGATACAGTCTGAGAGAGAGAGAGAGAGAGAGAGAGAGAGAGAGAGTGTGTGTGTGTGTGTGTGTGTCATGAGACACAAAGTAGTCACCACTCCACATACACAACAGACCAAGTGTTTACTGACAAGTGAATCTGACAACTAGTAGCCAAACAAACACACACTAGTGATGCCTGGTGGTCCCGAGTCATGTCAAGGGTCAGGCTGAGGAAAAAAACACAGTGAAGTGTAAAACAAAACTCCAGAGAAAAGTAATCTTAGTGATGCATCAAACAACACCTTAGCGAATACAATGCTTCTATTAGGCTAATGGGAGAACTGTGTACACTTCTTTCTTGCAAGGAGAAGCATGAACAGCAAGCAAGAAGAATGAAGAAGGGGAGGGGGATGGAGGAGGACAAGAGGAAAAAATGAAGAGAATCAAGGGGATGGGAGGGAGGGGGGACAAGAGGGAGGAGAAAAAGGAAAAAAGAAATACGGAGAAAATAGTATGAAGACAAACGGAACTATAAGACACGTGCAAGATGAGATGCTTTCCTCATTGTTGACCATTGGAAAGATGCATAGTGCCAGCATCAGTACACGATGGGAGGGAAGGAGGGAGAGAAGAGCAAGCTCCCAGATGAGAGACTAAGGAAGAAAGAGGCGAGTAACAGGGTACTTAGTGTGAGATGCACCCATATAGTGTGTATGATTGACAGGGATATATTGTGTGTGTGTGTGTGTGTGTGTGTGTGTGTGTGTGTGTGTGTGTGTGTGTGTGTGTGTGTGTGTGTGTGTGTACTGCTTAGTAGGTTACATAAAATTAGCTCAAACTTATTAAAGACAGTAAGTTTTGATATTTTAAGAGTGCTTTGACCTGGTCGATCACTCAGAACTCTTGGTAATAAAACAAAAAATCACAGGTAAAATTAACAAACAATAAAACCAGCAAAACAACGACTGCCAAGAATAAAACACACAATACAAACATTATGGCACCTTGTTAAAACAGAATCAATGTTTAGTTTCTATTTGCAGCCTCCAGCCATGGTGTCACCTTTTCCAATCTTCCTTCATCTCCTTTGTCAGTACATCCAAGTATCATGTATGCTGTGATTATGTCTCCTCTTTGAATTTGTAGTCATAGATCTGGGTTTACGTATAAACAATTTTCATGGCAGTAAATCTCTCTTAGGAGTCTGGGATCAGGCAGGTTAATCAATGGCTCTGCATACTCCTGTTCTCACTAATACTGCGCATATTATCCTAAAAGAAGCATTTCGTAATTCCCATAAGTTATTCTTTGCTAATCGTGCGTACGCAGTTAATTAACGTTATCCAGCTCATGGATGCCCTTAACTGTTCGGTATTATAGCTGTCCTTTATCTGTTAGTAGTTCTGGGGATTATGTTACCCCCGGGCCCGGTCTGGGACCAGACCTCCCAGGTTGGAAATATTAAGGGAATAAGTATTAATAAGTCACACAGGAAAATAAAGGTGTGTGTACAGTAAGTGTAATTATAAGTTTATAAGATTTGCCTCCCATCAAATTGGAAAAAAAAAGGTTGTATTTCACGCATTTGACAGGAAAGCAGCAACTCCCCGGATGACTATTCTATACTCCTTGGGATCTTAATACTTGGGAATTCTTCACTTGCCTAACCCTTGGGCACGACCTACTTCCACAATGGACAAATGTGACACCACCTACGACTGCTGCACCTCTCCTGTCTACGGTTTATAAGCTGCTTCTCTGCTCATATGCCGTATTCTATTCAAGATTGATGGACTGACCACATCGACTCAAGGTTGAGGGACTGATTACCTCATTCTGCTCCTGTTCTTCAAGTTTCTCCTGTGTATGGACTGATGAAGCCACTGTGTGGCGAAACGTTTCCTTAAGAAAGATACCCAAGAGTTGCACATGTGTCTAATTTATCAACATGTCGGTTCTCTGAACCATTCATCTACTATTCTACTCTATTCTATTCTATTTGATTCGCCGGTATGGTATCCCGGCCCGGGTCTCTTCCAGTTTGGTGACCCGGCATTGGCTCCCAGGGTAGGGAAGTGTCGTTTATCTTTTCTTGCACACGCGTGGCAGTTCTTCAGCGGGAAGGGGGGGGACCTCACCGGCTCTATGGCCAGATGACGTACCAAACGTTAGTATGCACTAACGGCGGCTGGTGTGCGGTGCAACGGAGGCCCAAAGCAGACCCTCACAGCGACTTCAGCGGGGGGGGGGGGGGTGACGTGCAATGACTGGAAGTAAGGTTTCCAAGTCCCTGACAGCTAAGTACACAAGATGTGCTGCCTCATCTTCTCGGGCCTCCCGGATGACTGTTGTCTGTCAACCTACTACTTTCTACCTACTCCTCTTTCCACCATCTTTCCCTTATCCAGCTCCTTGACCTGCTCCAGCATTCATGGACTCGGTCCTTCCATTCCCAAAATCTGTCATCGTTCCCTGATAAATACCTCCCGAAATATTTCAATCGAAATCCCGACAGACCTCCACCTCGTTACTCTGCCGTGCAGTTCGCTGCTCCTCTTTGCTGCTAGCTTACCGCTTCCTCATTCAGTAATATTTACAGTATCTTCCACTCAGACCTCGACTTTCATTTCAATAGCAAGAGTATTGATTATGCAACAGTGCAACAGCATTGCAGTCACACACATCATATTCCTATTAATTTGTTTACAGAAATACCATTATTTTTTTCCTTTAATAAGCTGAATATACAGTTTTCAAGTCTTCACTAAAATGTGGTACAAGCTCACAGGTAGTGAGAAAACTACGCAGTGACAACTCTATTAAAACGTTTCGCCCATGACTGAACTTCAGGTATGGCTTGATAAGTCCGGTTGTGAAAGATGAGTCGTAATGGAGATTTCTCTACCTAGAGTGGAAGAAGCACCGGACTAAAAGTATAATAAAAAAGATAACGTTTCGCTCAAAGGCAGGTTCATCCAGTTATGGTATCTTGATAAAGCTCTCCTTAAGCGAAACATCGTTATAATAAAGATGGCGCTGCTTTGACGCACTTCATCCACGCGTTGCTTCCTTGTTTCTTCCAAAGATAAAGCAAGTTTGGAAGTCAACGTGCAGCTGCTGGACCACTCTTCCACCGTACAGCTGCTGGACCACTCTTCCACCGTGCAGCTGCTGGACCACTCTTCCACCGTGCAGCTGCTGGACCACTCTTCCACCGTGCAGCTGCAGGACAACTCTTCCACCGTGCAGCTGCAGGACCACTCTTCCACCGTGCAGCTGCTGGACCACTCTTCCACCGTGCAGCTGCTGGACCACTCTTCCACCGTGCAGCTGCTGGACCACTCTTCCACCGTGCAGCTGCTGGACCACTCTTCCACCGTGCAGCTGCTGTGCAGCTGCTGGACCACTCTTCCACCGTGCAGCTGCTGGACCACTCTTCCACCGTGCAGCTGCTGGACCACTCTTCCACCGTGCAGCTGCTGGACCACTCTTCCACCGTGCAGCTGCTGGACCACTCTTCCACCGTGAAGCTGCTGGACCACTCTTCCACCGTGAAGCTGCTGGACC
Source organism: Cherax quadricarinatus (assembly GCF_038502225.1). Classification (NCBI taxonomy): domain Eukaryota; kingdom Metazoa; phylum Arthropoda; class Malacostraca; order Decapoda; family Parastacidae; genus Cherax; species Cherax quadricarinatus. Next base: position 8,160,776 of record NC_091307.1, read on the forward strand.
ACTCTTCCACCGTGAAGCTGCTGGACCACTCTTCCACCGTGCAGCTGCTGGACCACTCTTCCACCGTGCAGCTGCTGGACCACTCTTCCACCGTGCAGCTGCTGGACCACTCTTCCACCGTGCAGCTGCTGGACCACTCTTCCACCGTGAAGCTGCTGGACCACTCTTCCACCGTGAAGCTGCTGGACCACTCTTCCACCGTGCAGCTGCTGGACCACTCTTCCACCGTGCAGCTGCTGGACCACTCTTCCACCGTGCAGCTGCTGGACCACTCTTCCACCGTGCAGCTGCTGGACCACTCTTCCACCGTGCAGCTGCTGGACCACTCTTCCACCGTGCAGCTGCTGGACCACTCTTCCACCGTGCAGCTGCTGGACCACTCTTCCACCGTGCAGCTGCTGGACCACTCTTCCACCGTGCAGCTGCTGGACCACTCTTCCACCGTGCAGCTGCTGGACCACTCTTCCACCGTGCAGCTGCTGGACCACTCTTCCACCGTGCAGCTGCTGGACCACTCTTCCACCGTGCAGCTGCAGGACCACTCTTCCACCGTGCAGCTGCAGGACCACTCTTCCACCGTGCAGCTGCTGGACCACTCTTCCACCGTGCAGCTGCTGGACCACTCTTCCACCGTGCAGCTGCTGGACCACTCTTCCACCGTGCAGCTGCTGGACCACTCTTCCACCGTACAGCTGCTGGACCACTCTTCCACCGTGCAGCTGCAGGACCACTCTTCCACCGTGCAGCTGCAGGACCACTCTTCCACCGTGCAGCTGCTGGACCACTCTTCCACCGTACAGCTGCTGGACCACTCTTCCACCGTGCAGCTGCAGGACCACTCTTCCACCGTGCAGCTGCAGGACCACTCTTCCACCGTGCAGCTGCTGGACCACTCTTCCACCGTGCAGCTGCTGGACCACTCTTCCACCGTGCAGCTGCAAGACAACTCTTCCACCGTGCAGCTGCTGGACCACTCTTCCACCGTGCAGCTGCTGGACCACTCTTCCACCGTGCAGCTGCAGGACCACTCTTCCACCGTGCAGCTGCTGGACCACTCTTCCACCGTGCAGCTGCTGGACCACTCTTCCACCGTGCAGCTGCTGGACCACTCTTCCACCGTGCAGCTGCTGGACCACTCTTCCACCGTGCAGCTGCTGGACCACTCTTCCACCGTGCAGCTGCTGGACCACTCTTCCACCGTGCAGCTGCTGGACCACTCTTCCACCGTGCAGCTGCAGGACCACTCTTCCACCGTGCAGCTGCAGGACCACTCTTCCACCGTGCAGCTGCTGGACCACTCTTCCACCGTGCAGCTGCTGGACCACTCTTCCACCGTGCAGCTGCTGGACCACTCTTCCACCGTGCAGCTGCTGGACCACTCTTCCACCGTGCAGCTGCTGGACCACTCTTCCACCGTGCAGCTGCTGGATCACTCTTCCAACGATTGTAATATAAATACAAGTCCAGGACTGTATAAACTACATTCACCTACAATGGAAATTGTGAGGATTATAAGCTGTGTTGACAAAAATTTACCTTTGCTTGACATGTCACTCTAAAATTTGACCTGACATGTGACCTGACTGAAAAAAAAATAAATTCACGACACTGGAAATGAATTTCGACGTTCAGCGAATAGGGTCACATGTCAGATCTTAGTTTTATAGGTCTTCTTTTGTCTTATTATTTTTACTGTTCCTTGATAATGTGAGAAATCACGAAAGCGCTTGCAATAATACTATTTTTCACTATGGCTATATATATGTCGTGCCGAATAGGTAAAACTTGCAGTCTTGCCGAATAAGGCAAGCGAAAATTTGTATATGCAATAATTTCGTATAAATCCGTACCTAACGAAAAAAATATTTCATTGTTTTTTTTTATTAAATTATTGTAAATTTATCTATAATATGTTTAGTTGGATTAAGCTAAATTAAATTGCGATTGTTATAATAAGGTTAGGTAAGTTCGCTAAGGTTCTTTTGGTACAAAATTATTAATTTTTACATTAACATAAATGAAAAAATATATCTTTAAACGTATAAGAGAACATTTTAGAAAGGACTTAATTTTAAATTAGTTCTTGTTAATTGACCAATTTTACCTATTCGGCACGACATACATACATTATATATATATATATATATATATATATATATATATATATATATATATATATATATATATATATATATATATATATATATATATATATATATATATATATATATATATATATATATATATATATATGCAATAAGATCACAGTAAACAGGTGATTTCAAAATATGCAAAACAACCACTCTGAAAGAATAGAGAAATTCCAAGCGCTTTCGTGACTACTCACATTATCAAGGAACTATGAAAGTGAAGCATCCAAGGAAGCTATATAAGGGGTCGGCCAGCACCTCACTATCAGATCCCACAACGGTTAAACACGTGACGCGCGGCGAGCCAACTTGGATAGGTCCTTTGCAAAACTCACCCCCAAGCTATTTATTTGTCCAGTGTATTATATATATTATATATATATATATATATATATATATATATATATATATATATATATATATATATATATATATATATATATATATATATATATTTCTTCTTTCAACAAACCAGCCGTATCCCACCGAGGCGGGGTGACCCAAAAGGAAAAACGAAAGTTTCTCCTTTTACATTTAGTAATATATACAGGAGAAGGGGTTACTAACCCCTTGCTCCCGGCATTTTAGTCGCCTCTTACGACACGCATGGCTTACGGAGGAAGAATTCTGTTCCACTTCCCCATGGAGAATATATATATATATATATATATATATATATATATATATATATATATATATATATATATATATATATATATATATATATATATATAAATATATATATATATATATATACACATCAGAGACACACACCCTTCCTCACCTGTCCTCTGCCCTCCATCAAATACAAATCCTCCTGGGTTTGCACACGACCATCTGAGCCCTAAAATGAGCTAGGCCAGGACCCGCCTCGGGCAATAAGCACTGACACAAAATGACACATAATTGCCTGAATCAGCTTGACAATTAAAGCCTCGAGCCGCGGCGACCCTAACCATTGTTGTTTACCATGCGACACAAGGCGCAGTAATTCCCCTGTTATAATTGTACAGCTGGCGGGCCCATCTTCCGCTCCCTCTCACCTCCGGCCACACTGTTTTTACACTCCGTCTTTGTTGCTGGAAAATGATCTGGAAATTGTGGTTCCCGGCAGATAGGATTTTATTTTTTTCCCCACGCACAGAATCAGTCACATATTTCAATTTTTTTTTCTGTTATTTTTGAGGCATGACTTTAAGAATTTAACGTACAACTGCGCTTTTTTTCCGACACTCAAGTGAGATATCAATAAGAAAAAGAGTAAAACACAATGACTGTGTCTAAGTGGTTCGGTATGATGTCGCATCCAGTTCGATAAGAGGTTAATGGAACTGTCTTGTGAAAAAAAAACAGAAAGACTGGAGAGTGTATGACCACGTCAGGTCCCAACGGAGGTCCCCAGCAAGACCCGGTGCTCGCCACAAAGGCTGGGGTCCATCGGGACATCTTCAGCAGTAACAGAAATCTGCATACATCTGCATGTGTGACGATGCTGCTGGCTTGTTTCTCCCAACAGAAAGAATGCCAACCAGAATGTCGCAAAAATCATTCATGAACAGCTCTCTAGCGCTCAGTTCTTCCCTGAAAATGTTTTTTGGGGGCCAAAGAATTTCGTCTCTCTCTCTCTCTCTCTCTCTCTCTCTCTCTCTCTCTCTCTCTCTCTCTCTCTCTCTCTCTCTCCTGTAATTTGAGAAAAGGATACATTTGTTAAAAGACTCGTGGATCATGGCCCCGCGGCCCGGTCTCAGATATGACTTCCGAAATTAGAAAAGTGTCACAGGATTAAGAAATACTGAAAAACACAGGAGGGTAAATATAAATGTATACTGAATTTAAGTAAAAGTCTAGAAATTTTAGCAGTCATATGTTGACGAGAGAAAGAGAGAGAGAGAGAGAGAGGAGGTCAACATTGTTGCCATACTGCAAAACTAAACAGGTTTCCGTTTCACACTCATTTGAAAGGACGGTATTATCTTTATGAATTGGTTTAGCTCTTAGTTGTCCATAATAATAATAATAATAATAATAATAATAATAATAATAATAATAATAATAATAATATCTATGACTGCCTGATTTACTAGCGAGGTCAGTTTTGAGATTTGAAGAAGTATTTAGACTAGATCACTGAGCACTCTTAGCAAACAAAAATAAAGTACATAAAAGAATAGCCAGGCCAAATAACCAGCATCAGTTAAAATCCCGTCACTCATCTATAAATTGCCGAAGGTCCCTGAAGGCACCCCGGCGCTCTTGCTGGTTGCAGAACACCAGATAGAAGACAGATGACAAAGCTGACAAAGGTAAAAAAAACAACTGCAGTAACTGTACTGAGAGATTTCGCCTGTGAAACAGTCTTCAGTCACATCACTTATGTATACTAGAAAATCAGCTGCAAATTAATGTATCAACTTCAGATACATGGACGTATTTAAGTGCAAGAAAAATAAACAGTTCAGCGTTCAAGAAGAGAGCAGGATACAGCCTTGGGCTATCAACTTATACTTTTTGACGATAATACGAAAAGAACTGAGTGAATATCATTAACTTGAGACTGAGGGAGATTGACATCAGTCAGTCCGTCTATCGTTAAACTGTCTTCATTCTTCAATAAGTAGATAATGAAACACAATGTTAAAGAAAGTAACCATAAGGTTGACCACATAAGTTACGTTTATTTTGATCATCTGTGTGTTTGCCAAACTGCCACAAGCACTTGTAAGCAAGCCTAAGCCTGGTTACATCAGTCGGTTAGTTCACATTGCAAGTTGCTCCCCCAACACGCAGGATGACTGATCAACGTTCATGTTATCATAGCGAGTAATAGATCTATTCTGGCTTCTGACTACATCTCAATGACACTCGCTTGCATTATTAACTTGTCTCCGAATATTATTCCTAATTCACTACCACAGTAACTTGCTGAACCTAACACCGGTGCCCAGTACCTAGACCCATCATGTGCCACTAAATATTATTTACTGCCGCCAACAGGACTGGTATGGGGTGCATAATCTAGCTATTAAAATAACGTCTTCGGTCAGTGACTGAAGAAACCTGTTCCACAGGTGGAAAGTCTGAACAGAGTTACTCTATAATAGTATCTCTTCTCCTGAGCCTCATTGTCTTCAACACCACCTGGCGGATAATGAAGATATCTTCATAAAAATTCCATTTCTCCTGTGCATGGGATAGGCTATCCTGCGAGGTGGTAATTCCCAGGTGATAGCAACTCCAGAGATGCCGGAAAGAAGCCACTGAAACTCACGTAGCTGATGAACCCTGTCTGGAATATTTGATACCCTCATTGCCCTACTGAAGTCTCCCAGCTCAGACTGACAGATTTCAACACCTGGCCTCAGCTCCGTCTTGGGTGATGGAATATGGCAGGGAAACATACGTCTTTTTTTCCTCGCTGTGTATCCGTCATATAGAATAGGGTGAGAACACTGCTGATATATCCAATTTTGCTAAATTAAAAAGCCCCCTGGTCTAGACATGACTTCTCGTGAGCTTGTCTGCAGTACCTGCCAAGTATCCAGTGTTTGTGTATCCAGGTATTCAGCGTTTGTGTATCCAAGCATCCAGTGTTTGTGTATCCAAGTATCCAGTGTTTGTGTATCCAAGTATCCAGTGTTTGTGTATCCAAGTATCCAGTGTTTGTGTATCCAAGTATCCAGTGTTTGTGTATCCAAGTATCCAGTGTTTGTGTATCCAAGTATCCAGTGTGTGTGTATCCGAGTAACAAACAGCGGTGGTAGTAGTAGTAATAGTATTAGTGGTAGTAGTAGTAGTAGCAATAGTATTAGAGGTGGTAGTAGTAGCGATAGTATTAGAGGTAGTAGTAGTGATAATATTCGAGGTGGTAGTAGTCGTAGTGGTGCTAGTAGTTGTAATAGTTGTAGTGGTGCTAGTAGTAGTTGTAATAGTTGTAGTGGTGCTAGTAGTAGTAATACCAATAGTAGTAGTAATAGTAACAGTAGTAGTAATACTAACAGAAGTAGTAATAGTAGTAGTAGTAATAATAGTAATAATAGTAGTAGTAGTAGTAGTAATAGTAGTAGTAGTTACATTCACGAAGTACTTACACTAGGTAGGTCGCTCAATGCTCACAGCCATAAAAATATATACAATGAAAAACATTTATTTGTCTTGAAAAGTATTTGTCTTGAGACAAATAAATACTGTCATACCAAGTTAAATTAACCAGCATCAATCAAAAATCACACTCATGTCAAAGAACTCTCCTTAAAGTTCCCCGAGGTTCTTAAAGGCACCTCCAGGGCAGACTTGAGGTGCCACCGAGGGCAGACTTGAGGTGCCACCGAGGGCAGACTTGAGGTGCCACCGAGGGCAGACTTGAGGTGCCACCGAGGGCAGACTTGAGGTGCCACCGAGGGCAGACTTGAGGTGCCACCGAGGGCAGACTTGAGGTGCCACCGAGGGCAGACTTGAGGTGCCACCGAGGGCAGACTTGAGGTGCCACCGAGGGCAGACTTGAGGTGCCACCGAGGGCAGACTTGAGGTGCCATCGAGGGCAGACTTGAGGTGCCACCGAGGGCAGACTTGAGGTGCCACCGAGGGCAGACTTGAGGTGCCATCGAGGGCAGACTTGAGGTGCCACCGAGGGCAGACTTGAGGTGCCACCGAGGGCAGACTCCACATCCTTGTGCAAGTGTGGAGACGCACCAACCACTTCTGGATTTATTCAACCACAGGGTCGACAGAAGTACATGAAAGGTTGTAAAGAGTCTGACATCAACACAAACTGGGGACGGGTTATGGGGCAACTTAACTACCCTGGGGGTGTGTGGCAAGGGCACCTGGACAACCTAACTACCCTGGGGTGTGTGGCAAGGGCACCTGGACAACCTAACTACCCTGGGGGGTGTGGCAAGGGCACCTGGGCAACATAACTACCCCAGGGGGTATGTGGCAGGGGCACCTGGGCAACAAATACCCCGGGGGGTATGCGACAAGGGGGCATCTGGGCAACATAAATACTACGAGGGTATGTGGCAAAGGCACCTGGGCAACATAACTATCTCGGGGAAAGGAACCAACACCTGCCTCTCCTCACCTCTCTAGCTCTTCACTTTAATGTGTTCTGAAGTGCTTATATCTCTTCGCCTGTGTTCATCGTTGACTCCGTCTTCGTTTTCCTTTGTCCTTCTTCACTTCGTCTCTGTCTTCATCTTCCTTCGGCTTTTTCTCCCATACTCGTTTGCGTCATCTGGCCCTGACGCACAACCTGTAAATGCCACTTTTCTTTGGCTATGACCTGATCCTTCCACCCTCCATACCCCTCTCCTCCACACCCAGCCTCCCTCTCTCGTTTGCACCCCTCACTCGCTCTCCCCACATCCTCCCGCCTGAGCCTCACATCTGCCTCATCCTATGCTTGCTGCAGCCTGGAGCATCAAGGAGGCAGGATGCTGCTGGCAAACCTTCTCCTGGGACCAGTTGCTGTTGGTGTGGCAGACACCTGTTGCAGCAACACCCACCCCTCTGCCTGAGGGCGTGGGCAGCAGACCAGGGAGGGAGGTGAAAGTGGGAGAGAAAACAAAAAAGGGAGAAAGGAGAAAAGGGGAGAGGAAATAGAAGGCAAAGGAATAGGTTAAAGGAGAAGGGAAAGAAATGAGAGAAGAAGGGAGAGGGGAAATTGAAGAGACAAGAGGGAGATGCGAAGACGTAATAGAAGCAGGTGTAGATACAGGTTTGGGGGAGAGGAGCGGTATAAGGAGAGAGATAATGCAGACTGGAAGACAACAGAGCAAGCAAATTAACTGGTGAGAGAGAGAGAGAGAGAGAGAGAGAGAGAGAGAGAGAGAAAGTCTCCATTCTCTCAGATTACTCACGACTGGACAGTACAGATGACAAACCCCCTAATTGCTGAGCTGCGTAAAATGAACTGATCACCATTCACGTGGAAATGGGTTAAATTGGAACGTGGGGGCGTTGCCAAGGAATTGGGAAGCGGAATAATTTAAGGAGGAGAGAGGGAATAAGGTGGGTGAAAGGGGTGAGACAAAAAGATGAAAAGATAACAAGTGAAGTGTGATAATTGATCCACACACAGTAGAACAGCAAGTGAGAGTGAATGAGCTAGGGATTGACTGTTGGACTTCGTGCTGCTGGCACCCACAGCGCTGTTTGTGACTGAAGAAGCCTACTATGTAGGCGAAACGTTTCAACAATCAAGACAACCAAGCGTTGCACATGTGGTAATCATTAAAGTGTCGCTGTTGGATACCACTTTCAACACCAACTGACTGACCAGGCCATTATTAACCAGCAAGCCTGGTCTGGGACTGAGTCGCGGGGGCAGTGACCCCTGGAATAAACTACAGGTTGAAGAATTAAGACACTTATGTAACATATGGGAATCTTTATTGAGGAAACGTTTCGCCACAGTGGCTTCATCAGTCGGTTACCTCCAAGACCTACTTCGACTAGTGGATGGTACCACTATGACCCGCCTCCTCCTGCTTCGCCTCACCTGACTACAGTATACAAGCCACGTCTACGGCCCTATTCTGTACTTTCTACAAGATTGATGGACTGAACACACCAACTCCAGGCTGAAGGACTGATTATCTCAAACTCCTCCTCTCCTTACACCCTTATGATATGTATTAGACTGATGAAGTCACTGTGTGGCGAAACGTTTCCTCAATAAAGAGTCCCATATGTTGCATAAGTGTCTCAATTCTTCAACTTGTCGGTTTTCAAAACCATCCATCACAAAAACTACAGGTTGATAGGAAGGGAGGTTGAATGAAGCAGGTCGGAGAAAAAGGCGTGAGAGAAGCTTGTACAAGTGAGTAGAGAGGACTACAAGGGAGCAGACGTGAGTACAGAAGAAAACACGTGAGTACAATAGAGCAGAACACAAGGGGAAGCAGAAGGCTAACCGCTGAGAAACTACTTTATGGCCTAGTATTCTCTTAAGATAGAAGAGGAGGAATGGTTAGCAGGCGGGGAGGAGGAATGGTTAACAGGTGGGGAGGAGGAAAGGTTAGCAGGTAAGGAGGAGGAATGGTTAGCAGATGGGGAGGAGGAATGGTTAGCAGGTAAGGAGGAGGAATGGTTAGCAGGTGGGGAGGAGGAATGGTTAGCAGGTGGGGAGGAGGAATGGTTAGCAGGTGGGGAGGAGGAATGGTTAGCAGGTGGGGAGGAGGAATGATTAGCAGTTGGGGAGGAGGAATGGTTAGTAGGTGGGGAGGAGGAATGTTTAGCAGATGGGGAGGAGGAATGGTTAGTAGGTGGGGAGGAGGAATGGTTAGCAGGTGGGGAGGAGGAATGGTTAGCAGGTGGGGAGGAGGAATGGTTAGCAGGTGAGGAGGTGGAATGGTTAGTAGGTGGGGAGGCGGAGGTTAGTAGGTGGGGGAGGCGGAGGTTAGTAGGTGGGAGAGGCGGAATGGTTAGCAGGTGGGGAGGAGGAATGGTTAGCAGGTGAGGAGGTGGAATGGTTAGTAGGTGGGGAGGAGGAATGGTTAGCAGGTGGGGAGGAGGAATGGTTAGCAGGTGGGGAGGTGGAAAGGTTAGCAGGTGGGGAGGTGGAATGGTTAGTAGGTGGGGAGGTGGAATGGTTAGCAGGTGGGGAAGTGGAATGTGAAATTAGCAGGTGGGGAGGTGAAATGGTTAGCAGGTGGGGAGGGAAATGGTTAGCAGGTGGGGAGGTGGAATGGTTAGCAGGTGGGGAGGTGGAATGGTTAGCAGGTGGGGAGGTGGAATGGTTAGCAGGTGGGGAGGTGGAATGGTTAGCAGGTGGGGAGGTGAAATGGTTAGCAGGTGGGGAGGTGAAATGCTTAGCAGGTGGGGAGGTGGAATGGTTAGCAGGTGGGAAGGAGGAATGGTTAGCAGGTGGGGAGGTGGAATGGTTAGCAGGTAGGGAGGAGGAATGATTAGCAGGTGGGTAGGTGGAATGGTTAGGTGAGGTGGAATGGTTAGCAAGTGGGGAGATGGAATGGTTAGCAAGTGGGGAGGAGGAATGGCTAGCAGGTGGGGAGGTGGAATGGTTAGCAGGTGGGGAGGATGAATGGTTAGCAGGAGGGGAGGAGGAATGGCTAGCAGGTGGGGAGTAGGAATGGTTAGCAAGTGGGGAGGTGGAATAGTTAGCAGGTGGGGAAGGAGGAATGGTTCGCAAGTGGGGAGGAGGAATGGCTAGCAGGTGTGGAGGAGGAATGGTTAGCAGGTGGGGAGGTGGAACGGTTAGCAGGTGGGGAGGTGGAATGGTTAGCAGGTGGGGAGGTGGAATGGTTAGCAGGTGGGGAGGAGGAATGGCTAGCAGGTGGGGAGGTGGAATGGTTAGCAGGTGGGGAGGTGGAATGGTTAGCAGGTGGGGAGGTGGAATGGCTAGCAGGTGGGGAGGAGGAATGGTTAGCAGGTGGGGAGGTGGAATGGTTAGCAGGTGGGGAGGAGGAATGGTTAGCAGGTGGGGAGGTGGAATGGTTAGCAGGTGGGGAGGTGGAATGGCTAGCAGGTGGGGAGGAGGAATGGTTAGCAGGTGGGGAGGAGGAATGGTTAGCAGGTGGGGAAGAATGGGATGAAATGGGAGGAGGTTTGGGAGTAGGCACTTAGGGAAATGGGAGAGAGAAGCTCACAATAAGAGGATTATATAGATTATTACACCGGAGAGAGAGAGAGAGAGAGAGAGAGAGAGAGAGAGAGAGAGAGAGAGAGAGAGAGAGAGAGAGAGACGAAGAAAAGAAAAAGACAGACAGCGACAGAGAGAGACAGATACAGAGAAAGAGGAAAAATGATAAACCATTAACTCACAAAGGAGAGCAATGTTGTACAACAAAGAAGAGGACGAAGATCTTCCTCCTTCTCCTCCTCGCCCCTCCGTCACCCTCCACCATCCTCTCCTTGCCTCTTGGCAGTAGCAAGACAGAGTTCAGGTGTGGCCAGACACCTTCCACCGGGTAAGGGGAAGGGGGGGCGAGGGGGGAGGTGCTGACCAGTTAAGCCAGGCAGGTGGAAACCCACCTGACCTTCACGAGATAAAATCTTTTTCCCCCTTCCCCTCTAACCCACAAAAATTCCCTTTATATATATATATATATATATATATATATATATATATATATATATATATATATATATATATATATATAAGAGAGAGAGAGAGAGAAAGGGAGAGAGGGAAGACGACACAGAACACCAGATCATCCACCCAAAGGGCAAGGTCGAAAAATAAACGATTAAAAAAAAAGGGGGGAAAATGTGTGTGTGTGTGTGTGTGTTATAGTCCTTTAATCCACAGGGAGTCTCCTGAGGCCACAAGGTCGATCGCTTACCACCTGTTCCCCATTCACTCGACCTTAAGGCTGCCCAGCTCGCTCCCGTTCGGCCTCTTTATCATTACAAATTTAATTATGCCCTATCTGCTTAGTAGGGAGAGTTATGGAGGTTGAAATTACAAGATGAGGTTTGTTTCTGGCGCTCCCGGCCAGCCCAAGTGAGGGCTGGATACCCCATCATGGCAATATGTGGTTTTTGTGGTGGATTGTAGCTGAGACTGCCTCTCAGGGAACCTTGGTTCTTGTTGTGGATTGTAGCTGAGACTGCCTCTCAGGGAACCTTGGTTCTTGTGGATTGTAGCTGAGACTGCCTCTCATGGAACCTTGGTTCTTGTGGATTGTAGCTGAGACTGCCTCTCAGGGAACCTTGGTTCTTGTTGTGGATTGTAGCTGAGACTGCCTCTCAGGGAACCTTGGTTCTTGTGGATTGTAGCTGAGACTGCCTCTCAGGGAACCTTGGTTCTTGTTGTGGATTGTAGCTGAGACTGCCTCTCAGGGAACCTTGGTTCTTGTTGTGGATTGTAGATGAAGTTATCTCTCAGGGAACCGTGGTTCTTGTGGACTGTAGACGAGGCTATCTCTCAGGGAACCTTGGTTCTTGTAGTGGATTGTAGCTGAGACCACCTCTCAGGGAACGAAGGATACTCTAGTGGACCGTAACAGAGACTACCTCTCAAGGGAGGAGTTTCCTTGAGACTGGTGAAGGAACGCTTGCTTCAAAAATATTGGACTTATCATTCCTAGCACTGAACCTGATTGCCTCTCGTTCCTCAGCTGCTACATGACCCCTACAGCTTTAGTGCTTTCCCAACGATGTGTGGAAAAACTTTCCAGAGGATGTGGGTGTTTCCAGAAGATGGGGGGGGAGTACATTAATGTTTTTAAACCCCCGAAAAAGTTAATTTTCGTAGAAAAATTGAAAAGGTTCTAAAAATGTAAGCATCAAAAAGACGGGAAATATTGGGAAATACCTCCACCAAGTGCCGGATCAACGAGGCTGTGATGGATATGTGGGCCAGGCAGGCAGGTAGGTAGGTAGACAGTGGGTGTTGCTGTTGAGGGGCCGACAGCAGCAGCAGTAACCTGGCTGACCAGGCAAGCATCAGACAAGCCTGGCCTGAGACCGGACTGCGGGAGAAGGAAAATTCAGGTCTCCCTGATTCACGCTGGTAGACTTAAGAATCAACACTGAAGGTTCTACACAGCTCAGTACCAGCTTTAATTACCAGTTCTTAAGTTTAATGATAGTGACTGACAGGATTACATTCCTTAAGAGTGTTGAACCATTCACCTCATCACCGTTGTTATGTTTTTGATGTACCCTTGACTGGTTCTGAGAGTTTGTTTACTCCCGTTGTTCGGCCCTGGGACAGGCTTGTCTGGTGCCTGCCTGATCAACCAGGCTGTTGCCTCTGGTGACCCGCTAGCCCACATATCCACCACAGCCTGGTTGATCCAGCACTTGGTTTTTGGTAGTCATGTCAAATCACCTCGGTATCATTACATAATGGTCTATAATACCGACACAAAGATTAATAAGAAACATGCGCAAGACCTTCATTATGAAGACGTTTCGCCAATCAGCGGTTTTATCCGATTCGAAACAGAGATTATATACTGAAAACAGTGGAAGACGAAGTAATAATCAATAGCTTAACCTTTCACCAGGGGACAGAACACCTTCTGTCTGCGGTAAGCTGAAGACTGATGACCGTTTCCTCCACTGTCTATAAGAACCTCTGTATTTAACTGCAAAAAGTCATTAGTCGGCCAAACTTCTTAATAATGAAGATGCTTATGTTTTGCACATGTGTCTTAGTCATCAAAAGGCCTTAAGCCGGTAGGCTGAGCACTCAACACCGCCTAGAATGGTCACTCAACACTGCTTAGGATGCCAGTTACTAGAAGATGCTGCGATCCCATCTCAGTTCTCCAGAACTGCTACGTATGATCTTGAAGCCATAGAGACGCGAGTCGCACTTTATTTTCATCAGTAACATTCAGGTTCTGAAACGACAACGCCTCTGCTCGTCGTGGAGCAAATAGACGAGAAGCAATTCCAGGTTATGTAATTATATTGGGTCGTAGTAAACCCAATATGGGGTCTAATAACGACGGCTGGACCCTGATAATCATTAATTGAACCATAGTGGCATCAGTACTCCGTGAAATGATTACTGTGAACGACAAATCGTGTATTTTGACACGTTGTATAAGCACGCCGTGAGTGCTACACCTCCTCACCTAGGTGGGAGGTGTGCTTCACCTCCTCACCTAGGTGGGAGGTGTGCTTCACCTCCTCACCTAGGTGGGAGGAGAGCTACACCTCCTCACCTAGGTGGGAGGTGTGCTTCACCTCCTCACCTAGGTGGGAGGTGTGCTTCACCTCCTCACCTAGGTGGGAGGTGTGCTTCACCTCCTCACCTAGGTGGGAGGAGAGCTACACCTCCTCACCTAGGTGGGAGGTGTGCTTCACCTCCTCACCTAGGTGGGAGGTGTGCTTCACCTCCTCACCTAGGTGGGAGGTGTGCTTCACCTCCTCACCTAGGTGGGAGGAGAGCTACACCTCCTCACCTAGGTGGGAGGTGTGCTACACCTCCTCACCTAGGTGGGAGGTGTGCTTCACCTCTTCACCTAGATGGAAGGAATGCTACACCTCCTCGCCTAGGTGGGAGGAGAGCTACACCTCCTCACCTAGGTGTGAGGAGAGCTACACCTCCTCACCTAGGTGGGAGGAGAGCTACACCTCCTCACCTAGGTGTGAGGAGAGCTACACCTCCTCACCTAGGTGTGAGGAGAGCTACACCTCCTCACCTAGGTGTGAGGAGAGCTACACCTCCTCACCTAGGTGTGAGGAGAGCTACACCTCCTCACCTAGGTGTGAGGAGAGCTACACCTCCTCACCTAGGTGTGAGGAGAGCTACACCTCACCTAGGTGTGAGGAGAGCTACACCTCACCTAGGTGTGAGAGTACTACACCTCCTCACCTAGGTGGGAGGAGTGCTACACCTCCTGACCTAGGTGTGAGGAGAGCTACACCTCCTCACCCAGGTGTGAGGACAGCTACACCTCCTGATCTAGGTGTGAGGAGAGCTACGCCTCCTCACCTAGGTGGGAGGAGTGTTACACCTTTTCACCTAGGTGGGAGGAGAGCTACACCTCACTAAAGTGTCGTGAGTGCTACACCACCTCGCCTAGGAGTCGTGAGTCCTACCCCTCCTCACCTTCCAGGTTTCGTGAGTGTAACATCTCATCTCCCAGTTGACCAGCAGTGCTACTCTTTAATTCACTAATCATCACTTAGGATGCAGCTTATCCTAATCTGTGTCGAGTAAGTACATGATAACCCAAAGGACTGGATAAGTGTAGATTCACGACACTGACAACGTGACGTTCATTTCTGGCAATATCATTCTTGAACGTAATTTAAGTAGCTAGCTTTAATTTTCTGCAATAACTATGACCACAAAAGTAGTCGGAAGTTTTCGCTAAAAAAAAAGTAAAAAAATCACAGTCTAGTTACCGTAGTTATATATAAACCACCAGATATAACTTCCCGGCAGATTGCTATTTTAAAAATCTCTCAAGTCCGGCCCCAAAAATGCTGTTGCTGGGTGACCTAAATTAAACAACGAAAATCATGCATGTAGCAAAGACTGCAATAGGAGAGTCAGTTCAGATGTACCGTCTAGTACATTAGAACTGCAATAAACTAGACAGCAAATAGCGGGAATTGACTAGACTTGAAAATTCCCTGACATTATACTCACAAATCGTAGTCCAGACCTGCATACACACTGGTCCTGAGCAGCAAAACACAGTCAGCCATGAGGATGTATTGCACAAACTAAACTTCAATGATAAAAACTTTAGCCGTGATCAGGTAAATAATGACTTTACTGAAATACAGTAAATTACGTAGATAACAGGATTGGCATGGATTAGAAGCATTTATCTCGACACGATAAATTCGATGGCACTAGAAACATGTTCTACACACTCATACTATTATATGAGAGAGAGAGAGAGAGAGAGACAGCCAGAGAGAGAGACAGCCAGAGACAGACACAGACAGACAGAGAAAGAGAAAGACAAAGACCGAGACAGACACACAGACAGAGAAAGGGAGGGTGAAGCGCTCCCCTACAGGCAAAGACAAAGAATCACAGACTATCAGAGGCTGCAGCCTTCCTGAAAAACGAAAGAAGAACTAGTTAGGAAAATGGAAAACACTGAGCTCAAACTGACAGAATCAAACAGAATCAAAGTGAAAGAGAGCAAAAGGCCAAAATATATACAATACCCAGGGTAAAATCCACATCTTGCCTAGGTCACTTGCTGCGAGGGAATAGATCTTACACTGACAATACAGACGTGAATGAAAATCTGAAGTGATATTATGACACAGTGTTCAGTGACGCAGTAGTAAGTCTGCTGGTTGACAATCCAAATGAGTTTGTTAATGATGAAACTCAAGATTGTCGACATCTTCATAATTTCTGACATAAACCTAACCTCCCACTCAACCTCTAAGAGGCCACTGACAGCATGCTCATGCATTCTGCCTCAGGCACCGACTCGTAGAAACTCTCATCAAGAATGGCAAGAAACCACTACCTTGTGCTTTATTTTATGCAAGAAGAGTCCAGACACAGGACTCACACCACAACCATTAAAAAACAGACATTAAAATATTGACCAATAACACTGACATCCCACATTATCCAAACCTTTGAGTTTTAAGAAGCAAGATTGTTAATCATATTGTCTCACAACAACTCCACATTTATAGTTGCTGAACCTTGACGGTATAGTCTTACACGCACTGGAAGACAAGCTAAATGGTCATGTTGTGTACACCGACTTTGGAAAAGCAGTCAAGTGGGAACTTAACTGTACACACAATGCCTGCAGAATGAATAATTAAAAAAGTTGAGAAATAGATATTTAACTTCATTATAAATAGATCCCAAAGAGTAATAGTGAACAAAATGAAGTCAGAGGCCGCCACAGTGAACAATTCTGTTCCTCAAAGCACAGTTCTCGACACGGTTCTTTCACTCATCTTCATATCCGCCGATGGAAACACAAGCAAAAGGTTTGTTTATGCTGCTGATATACTCTCATTATCATGATAGCCATAGGGAAGCGCTGAACCGTAGGGGCTATACAGCCCCTGGGCAAGGGGAGGCAATCTGGTTTGATCCAAAGAAAAAGAAGGGTAGTCCTAATTCCGTGGATAAAGAGCCCTATGTCGGCTTCAAGGCATCAGCTTCCCAGCTTCATCCTGCTAGTTAATTAATGTTCAGCCTCGAGATTACTAGGAGGAAGATCGAGCCTCTTTCACTTTTTGTGCTGAAGGACCCACACGGGTCTGGTACTTCATATCGTGTAATAACAATTTATCCACTTTTGCTCTCTCCTCCACGCTTAACCTTCCTGGCTGTCTTCAAGAAAGAACCCGGAAAAGTTCCTCAGTTCAGTTCCTGACCAGCAGAGCTGTGCTTCCTTTATTAAACTACGCGCGGCCAGCAGTAACAGCCTAGTTGATCAAACCTAGATTCACCGGAAGGTCTGGTCTGGGACCCGTCCGTGGGGAAGGCGCTGACCCTCTGAAGCGTCCTTCAGGTATCCTTCAGGATGCAGCTCTCACTCTTCCTTGCACCTTGCAATGTGAACTCTCACTCTGATCTAAGTATTGTGTATGATCTCAGATGCGAGTATATTTTGAAAATTGTACATTTAGAAAAAAAAAACAGCAGAGTAAATCGTTTACAAAACTAATAAGAAAAAAGTCTCACTTCTGTTTACAGATACTTAAAATAACAATGTTTTTTAAAATAATTCTTATTTACTGTTTAATGTTGTGGTTGTGGAGGCAGAGCGAGAGAGAGAGAGAGAGAGAGAGAGAGAGAGAGAGAGAGAGAGAGAGTGAGAGAGAGAGAGAGAGAGAGAACATGATGATGAACCTCAGGGAAGTGTTCACAATACCGTCCCCTCTCCATTATATACAACAATGTGTGTGTGTATATATATTATATATATATATATACATATATTATAAATATATATGTATATATATATAATATATATTTTTAATATATATATAATATATATATATGTATATACATATATTTATATAATATATATATATAAATATATATTATATGTATATATGTATATATATTTATATATATATGTATATATATATATGTATATATATGTATATATATATATGTATATATATATATATATATAATATATATATATATATATATATATATATATGTATATATATATATATATATATATATATATATATATATATATATATATATATATATATATATATATATATATACGGAACATAGGTGTCCACAAGACATCAGAGATACTCCCTGTATTGCTCTCCTGGAGTGAGACTTCCAGGAAATTAGTGGGAGAGATCCACCCTGAGCTCCTCAATCACAATGTTGGGGTGTCACGACCCGAATTTCATTACACTGGTCAACAAAGGTTTTAGTTCACCTTCAAAAACCTGCGTTTCTAACTCATTTTGGGACGCTAAATTTAAAATCTGAACTTAATTTTGCCCCAACACTGTGAAATAGAACCCCACCTGCACCCCGATCACTTTCAACTGCATTATTGTCCACAGAGTGCTCGGTTTTTTTATGGAATATGATTTTATGGTTTTTATTTTTTTGTGGATTTTATGAGTTTTTTTTTCACAAATCAATTTTACCGTCTAAGAGATGTTATTTTTACCTCAACTCATTTCAAAGACCAGCCCTATGTCAGGTATACTACCACGATCCCAGGATGCCACCCACAACAGTCGACTACCACCCAGGTACCTACTAACTGCTAGGTGAACAGAACCAGCAGGTGTAAGGAAACATACCCAACGCTTCCACCCGCACCGAGGATCGAACCTCGGACACTCGGTGTGTGATTTGAGTGGCCTACCAACCGAGTCACGGGTGATCACCAATGGATTGTACGTTTTCTTTATATTCAGAGTAAGTTGTCTTTTTAACAGTCAAGTTACAACACTACTAATGCATCGCAGTGGGTTTAAAAAACTTTACTCTGATAAAGCAGAGACAAAACATCCCGCCTCTTGTGACAACAGCTGATTTAAAGTATTTTGGTGTAAAGGTCGGAGATCAGGACAAGTTGTAGGTACCTCACCGCTGTTCCAACTTCTTACACTAGAGCTTTACTGGCAGGAAGTCATACATGCCATTTGCAGTCCTGATGGTCTGGAGGGAACAGAGGATATCAACATGAATTGTTATTCCTGTATCAGTGTCGGGATTTGCACTAAAAAAACAAATCCAAAATAATATATCCAGATCTTCAAAAATAATAAAAAGGCACAATACCATGACTGGAACAATACACAAATAACCTGCATGTAGGAGAATGAAATTTAGAACGACGTTTCGGTCCGACTTGGACTAGTTAATGGTCTAAGTCGGATCGAAACGTCGTCACAAGTTTTATTCTATGTGCGAGTTATGTATACATCCAGATCTTCCTTCTACAATCAGACCAGTGGAATGTTCATATTACCTCCCTGTTCCAGTATTATTGACTTGTAAATATATATTTCCCTTGCATGACGAAGAAGCAGTCACTACCTCAAGATTCCAAGTTTGAGACAGCTGGCTGGAGTCAACAACCAGGAACCACATCTAGTGACTCAGTGACCTGAGCATCTGGTTCGCGATGTTAATGTGTCCAAGAAACAGAGTTACTTGGCTCATGATGGCGCCAGTGGAATTTACTGCTCCCAGACACACGAATGAGTTTGTTCAAAGGCATAAATGTAGAAACTTACTTTAAACTGGAAGAATGAATATGTTACTGTTGTGGTGTTAACTGACTTATGGATGACTTGGATAAACTTTGTGATTCTGAAATATTTTCTGATACAAACAAGTGTGAATGTCGTTTTACCTCACAATGGCTACACCCTACCAAGTCTACCTTTAGCTTTCGCTAGAGACTTGATTAAAACACGTGAAACAATGCAAAATTTGTCACGATCAAATATTCGAAATTTGGTAGGAAAATCTGTGGTGGCCTAAAAGTAATGTGGTTGTTACTGGGACCACAAAGTGGATTTACAAAATAATGTCGTTTCCTGTGCCTGTGGGACAGAGGAGATACAAAGCAACACTACATTCAAGGTACGTGACCAACTCGAGAATCTTAAGGCAAAGAATGAAGAACGTTCAATATAGGCCATTAGTCGATCCAGAGGCCTTCTTCCGCCTTTACACATCAAGGTAGGCCTTATTAAAAACCTCGTCAAAGTTTTCAACAAAGGTGCTGGGTTTGCCTCTATAAAGGAGATATATACCAAAGTTTGTGACGCCAAACTGAAGGTAGGTGTCTTCATCTGGTCTCAAATTCGGAAGTTGCTAAGTGATCTTCATTTTAAAGTTGTCAAGATGCTGAGCTGAGAGTATGAGTGGCATTCAAGAACAATTGTGCAGATTTCTTTGGCAGTCATCGCTGTGATGATTACAGAAACGTTGTAGAGGAGCTACTGAAAGCATGTCTAATGGGATGTCAGATGTACCTCAACATTCAATTCCTCTATTTCTCCAGAGAAACCTCGGTGACGTTACTGAACACAGAAAATTATTTCACCAAGACGTAAATATTATGGAGAAGAAATATCAGGAAAACCTGAACATCAGTTTGATGGCTGACCGCAGGTATGTCTGCGACATTGCATTAGCACACCAATCGTGGTTTTGGTTGCTATATATCAGAGAGAAAGATTGCAAGGCATGAAAAAACTATCACCATCCAGACGAGTCTTGCGACAGTCATATGCCAAGCAATAAGGGAGCCCCCCAGCTATGCAGATCCAACGGTAGCTAAGGAGTCCAGGTAAAATAATCTTGTACCCTGGGACAGAGGGCAAGCAAGTGATGTGGGACTTCACATGTGCATCCATGCTGAATAGCCCACTTAGAGTAGTGCCAAACATATGGAATAGTGCCACAAACACGTGGAATACAATGCTACTAACATGTGGAATAGTGAGCCATCAACACGGTGTACAGAGTGCCACAAAAGCGTGTAATAAAGTATCACAAAGGTGCTATAGTGTCATAAACACGTAGTATAGTACCACAAACATGTAGTACAGTGTCACAAAACCCGTAGTACAATGCCAGAGACACACAGTATATGCTAGAAACACGTAATATAGTGCTACAATTAGTCATAGAAAGCAAAGCCAAATTTATACGTAAAAAAAGAAAGTTGGATAGATACTTCTTTTCATTTCCAAGAATTACATTGCGGGGCATCATTTGTGGGAGGAGGAGAAAGGATGCGGGGAAGGAATGCGGGTTGGGGATGTGAGGAGGGAGCCTGAAGAGAAGTGGAGTGGGTGGGTGGGGAGACGGGGGAGCAAAATAGCCTGCTACTCCAGCCTTGCGCCCCACCATAAAGAAGATTCTTACCACACTTTTCTGAGAGAGGGAGAGATAGAGAGAGACGAGAGAGAGACAGAGGGACAGAGACTTGAGAGACGAGACGAGACGAGACGAGACGAGACGAGACGAGACGAGACGAGACACATGGAATGCGCACAACAACGGACATTTTTTCTGTCAAGACCAAAAGTCAATTAATCCAGGTGGTGTGACTGATTGTAAAAGCAGGTACTGGAGTTATTTTACACATAATATAACATTCCAGCATGCACTGGAATTATCTTACACAAAATATAACATTCCAGCAGGTACTGGAATTATCTTACACAAAATATAACATTCCAGCATGTACTGGAATTCTTTTTCCCAGGATATGAAACGCACCAAAAACGGTGTCTCCGTTTTTTAATCAATGTGGAGCAGCTCAAGCACCTCGTCTTGCGGTGTAACTTTTTTTTTCCTCGCAGGACGGACAAGGTAGCCAGCCGAAGGTCTCGTACGACCCAAACCTCCACCTGCGTGAGCCACCAAGTGACCTAACACCTGCGTGAGCCACCAAGTGACCTAACACCTGCGTGAGCCACCAAGTGACCTAACACCTGCGTGAGCCACCAAGTGACCTAACACCTGCGTAGCCACCAAGTGACCTAACACCTGCGTGAGCCACCAAGTGACCTAACACCTGCGTGAGCCACCAAGTGACCTAACACCTGCGTGAGCCACCAAGTGACCTAACACCTGCGTGAGCCACCAAGTGACCTAACACCTGCGTGAGCCACCAAGTGACCTAACACCTGCGTGGGTCACCAAGTGACCTAACACCTGAGTCAGCAGAGATTTATTCAGTTTTGGACGAGGAAAAAAATCCCCACCGCCAAAAGTTTACAATGTATTCTGGTAACAGTTAACAATATTTTAGTAGTACTACTAATAATAATAATAACACTGTAATAACAACAATAATAATAATAATAATAAAATCGTTTTAAACGACGGCTTTCGTTATAGATTACGCAAGAGAAATGTGCAAATATCGCAGTGTACAGTTTGTGACGCTTCAGGAATACTCCGAATAAATCGGAAGTACAAAAAACAGCAGATAAAAAGCATGGAAAACGATGTTGACCTTGAGCTCTCTCTCTCTCTCTCTCTCTCTCTCTCTCTCTCTCTCTCTCTCTCTCTCTCTCTCTCTCTCTCTCTCTCTCTCTCTCTCTCTCTCTCATTTCTTTCTCGCTTTCTCTTTCTCTTTTCTCTGTTTCCTCTCTCTCTCTTTCCCCTCTCCCCACGCCATATATCCTCCCTCACCTCCTTCCAAACTGCAGCATTCCGGCGCATCGTGTATTTGATCAGTTCTGTAAAATACCTCCGCTCATTTTACGACGATGATAATAACATTACTCATCAAACAATCACCTTCAACCTTAAAAAAAATGTGAAAAAACTTACCTAAGTTAACCCGCCAGCCATGATTTACTGTTGCCTTTGAGCAATTAGCAAACGAACGCACGCAGACACGCAGGCAAGCACGCCGGCACTCACGCAAGTGGATAAGCAGCGTCACAGCGCACAGGTGAACGTGTGGGCACTCCAGCATGCGGGCGCGTGTACACGCGTTGGCACTCCAACACGCAAGCACGCACGTAAACAGGCACGCGCGCTCGGAAAACAGTCACGCAAGAACACGGGTATTCAGGAGAATACAGGTGCTCAGAACACATGTGAGCCTCACATTACCACCGTGTTCAGGTGCTTCAAGTATTGACGAGCTTGACACACAGTGTACCTTGATTGTACCTGCAGGTTATCTCCTTATCTGGAGTGTACCTGCAGGTTATCTCTCCTTATCCAACACCTGATGACATAGCCCACTCTCCCCCCTTTCTAATTAGGTACACGAATATCTTTTACCCAATACTTTGAATACTCCCAGCAGATACTAGAGTTTCTTACACAGTATATAACATTCCAGCAGGTACTGGAGTTCTCTAGCACATTTTTTTCCCTCTGGATGCCACCCACAACAGTGGGCTAACAAACAGGTTTCTATATTTACTGCTAGGTGGGCAATGGCAGCAGAGGTTTCAGGTAACTTGCCCACTAGTTTCTCAATTCCAGGAATCTAATCCAAAAAAGGAAAAGGGAGCAGGGTAAAACGAGACGGGAAGAGAGGAAAGGGTGAAAAGAGAGGAAGAAGGGATAATAGAAGGCCTGTTCAAAATCCCATCTAGACTACTAACCTCCAGGCCTACTCATGGTTCTACCTAGACCCATCCTAAGGTCCCAGGCCAACTCAGGGTCCCACCTAGACACATCCTAACTTCCAAACCTACGTAGTCTACTCGGAATTTCCAGACCGAAATAGAAATCTGAATGTCGCTTGTCTCGTCTGGGACTAATTTATCCACAGCGTTATTACGAAGCCATTACCGAAGGATTATATCCATGAAAGAACAACTTCGATAACCAGTTCAGTGACTACTTTGCTCTCCAAGAAGATAAAACTGAACAAGATAAACTATTGGACGCAGTAATAGTTAACAGTCCACTTTTTCCCAGTGATATGAACCAAACAAACAGTAAAGAAATTACTCTGCAGATCATAAAAGACCAAACAAAAGTTACAGTACCAGAGTCAGAAATAAAAGAAGCCAGGTTACTAGGATCCCATGGTAGGAAAAGTGTTATGCTTAGGTTCCACTCACATGACAGGAAAAAAGACTTAATTGCATCTTTTAAAGTAAAGAAAGAGGTATACATAAACGAGTGTCTTACCAAAAACGTCAGAACCTCCTGTATAGAGTCAGAAAACTTAAGCGGGAGAATAATGACACAATACACCAATGCTTCACACGGGATGGGAAAATTCTTGTTAGGAAAACAAATGTAGGTCAACTGTACACAATCACGAACGAGAATGATCTATCACGATTTCTCAGGGATACTAATCTTACAGAGAATAACTAAACAATGTCCAACCTAAAAGCCTACGTAGCGTAGTGTATGTTTTGCTCCATTACTGTTCAAATTTCATAGTACAATCTCTTAGTAATTAAATAATCAACTACTTCATTATGTGATTTTACTAGTAAGCATAAGTCACCTTATGTAATTTTCTTATTTACTATTGTTTGCTTAAATATTAGCTGAATTGATACTTTCTCTGTCCATATTACTACCTCAGACTTTTTTAAATACTATTAATTGATATTACTTACTAAAATTAATAATTAATTACCATTTTTACTATCATTACAATTTACTCTTAACATTTTTGACATCATTTAATTACCATTACTTGTCTAATTACCATAATCTGTTTTAATACCACATTTACTATCTTAGAGTACTCTTAAATACCTTGTACTGCCAAATAACTTCTAGTATAACTACCAGTGCAATATTGAATCCAAATAACTGTTCTTAAAATTTAATACTTGAAATAAACATTACTTTTTCATTTTTTTTTTTGCTAATTAATCTTTTTTTGTAATCATTATTACTTACTAAAATTTTATTAAACACCATATTTACTACCAGTCAATTTTACTTTTGTACATTAAACATTATTTTATACTTCCCATAACATTTTGTTGCCAAATTTTCAAGTTTGTATATTCAACTCCAACCTTTATATTATCCTTTGTACCTGTGTAACTGTGTACCTGTGTAACTGTGTACCTGTGTACCATCTTACTATCATATAACCAAGTCATTGCCATTGTTATTTTTTTACTTATTATTCTTTTGGTACTTTAATCTGTGAATTTTATTTTGTCAATTTAAATCTAGTTATACTCTTGATCTTGTTAACAACCTGTATCAGACCCTAGTGCAATTGCAAGTACCATTTTAATTTGTATTTTTATAAGTTTATACCTAGTTATACTTAAGCTCATTCTAGCTCAATACTTAGACAACACCTAAACTAACTTTACCTAGTTGTACTTTAGCTCATTCTAGCTCAATACTTAGACAACACCTAAACTAACTATACCTAGTTGTACTTTAGCTCATTCTAGCTCAATACATAGACAATAATAAATTCATTATATTAGACATTAGTGCAATTACAAGAGTGAGTCTGGTGCCACTTGTAATTTGTTTTTTTTATAGTATTAGTTTATACCTAGTTGTACTTTAGCTCATTCAAGCACAACACATAGACAATATCAATTTCATTATGTTTATTAGTGACTATACTCTATATGACCAAAGTGCTTTAGCGGTATACTTATCCAAACCTCCCACCACTACAGTATTAGAACTCACCACATAATACAGGATATAAACAACCACTATTTAAACCTAAAAGATGAATGATCACGTTGACCCTGATCTAAACCTCCATAATCTAACACACAATCAAAACTTATTGGAAAGTAACTGCCTTTATTACACAGCATCACAAGCCAGCACTATCCTGAACACTGCTCAAAGTCTATCAGTTCTTAACTACAACATCAGGTCCTTAAGCAAACACTATGATGACCTCCTGGCACTCCTTGAGTCACTAAAGACACCCTTCTCCTGCATTATTCTTACCGAGACCTGGCTTAAGCAGGACACACTTGATATCTACCCACTACCAGGATACACAGCAATCCACAACTGCAGACCATACCAAGTTGGGAGTGGTACTACAATCTATTACTCTAACCAACTATCTTGTATTAGCACTAATTGCTTTAGTGATGAATATGGGGAATACATTTTTGCTAATTTTACTGTAAAAAAAACTCAAGACGCCTATAACAATCGGTGCCATATACCGGATACCCCACACAAACATCACAAACTTCAGTGAGAATCTAAAGTCACTAATAAACAGAAAAATGAACAAGCACCACCTTCTCTTAGCTGGAGACTTCAATATCAACCTTGGCCTACCAGATGATCAGACTGTAACTGATTTCATCAACAATATGAACAACACACTTCTCATACCAATAGTAACTAAACCAACCAGGCTTACTGAGACAAGTGCAACCATAATAGACCACATATGGACCAATATACTAGCCCCCCTTAAATCAGGGATAATCACAGACAGCACTACTGACCACTACCCAACCTTCCTCTTAACAAACATTAGTAAGCCACCACTCGAATACAACAAAGTTTCATTTAGACTCCATGACGAGGCCTCAATAAGGAATTTCACAGCAGACCTAGAGACTGTTGACTGGCCTACAGAATTCTCCAATGCCAATGGTATTGACGATTGGACAGACATTTTTCTTAACAAAATACTTAGACTATACAACATTGTCCTATGAAAGCGAAACAGATCACGAATAAACGGCTTGGTTGCCCATGGCTAACCAGCAGCATTCTGAAATCCATTGATAAGAAACACCAATATGAAAAGCAATATAGACAGGGCTTAATACACAAAGATATTCTTAAACAATATTCAACAGTTCTCACCAAATTAATAAAGAAAGCCAAACAACTATACTACTCCAGCAGATTCACTGACACAAGAGGAGATATAAAAAAAGACCTGGAAAACACTTTCCCAGATTCTGGAGACCCACAAACTGAAAAAAAAAACAAGAATATTGTTCTAACTAAACCTCATGAAACACCACTGCATCCCACTGATACAGCTAACAAGATAAACGACTTCTTCTCAAACATAGGATCTAATCTCGCCAATAAAATCCCACGTACCAATGCCCGTGCCGGGGACTACCTAGATGGGAATTTCCCAAATTCCTTCTATCTTGTACCAACTGAGCCCACGAAAGTCACCATGATCATAAAGTCACTTAAAAATAACTCGGGGAATCTGTCTCATGTCCCACCATTATTGTACAAGCGAGCGGCCCATTTCCTTTTGCATGTTATTACATTACTTTTTAACAAGTCACTTGAAACTAGCACTTTCCCAACACTACTCAAGACAGCAAGGGTTACACCAATACATAAAGGTGGTGACCCTACAGACGTAAACAGTTATAGGCCAATATCAAACTTACCATTGCTATCCAAAATCTTAGAGAAACTCGTGCACAGGGGACTATATTCATTTATAACGTCACAAAACATACTCAACCCCTGCCAATTTGGGTTCAGGAAAAATAAAAGCACTAATGATGCAATTATAAAAATGCTAGACCTGCTTTACACAGCATAGGAAAATAAAGAATATCCGCTAGAAATTTTTATTGACCTAAGAAAAGCGTTTGACACAGTAGACCACGGCATCCTACTCCACAAACTTGACCACTATGGTATAAGAGGCCATGCGCTTGCATATTTTAAATCCTACCTTTCTAATAGGTATCAGTATGTCACCATTAAACACACAGCCTCATCAATACGGCCACTTGATAGTGGAGTTCTGCAGGGAAGTGTCCTTGGACCCCTGCTCTTCCTCATTTACATCAACGATCTTCCAAACATATCCCAACACCTGAAACCCATTCTCTTTGCTGACGACACGACTTATGTCATCTCCCACCCTAATCTTGCTACCCTCAACACCATTGTTAACGAGGAGCTGCTCAAAATATCGACTTGGATGACAACCAATAAACTTACACTTAACACTGGCAAAACCTACTATATTATGTTTGGTAGCAGAGCAGGTGTTGCGCAACTTAACATTACGATCGACAACACTAATTGCCAGACATAATGAGGGCAAATTCCTTGGCCAATACCTCGACAACCTAAATTTTAGCACCCATATCCAACACATAACAAAAAAGTATCCAAAACGGTGGGGATCCTCTCCAAGATACGATACTACGTACCGCAAACTGCCCTTCTCACACTATACCATTCACTTATATATCCATACCTCACCTATGCTATCTGTGCTTGGGGTTCAACTGCAGCAACACACCTAAAGCCAATAATAACCCAACAAAAAGCCGCAGTAAGAATAATCACTAAATCCCATCCCTGGCAACACCCCCCCCACTCTTCATGAATCTAAACTTACTCCCTGTTCAGAACATCCACACTTACTACTGTGCAATCTATATCTACAGGACCATAAATTCCAATATTAACCTTGACCTAAAACGCTTTCTTGATAGTTTTGACAAGATCCACAGGCATAACACTAGACACAAACATCTCTATGACATTCACCGTGCTCGACTAAACCTTTACAAAAATTCAATGTATTTCAAAGGACCTAAAATCTGGAACACCCTATCTGAAAACTCTAGAACTGCAGACACATTCATCACTTTCAAAACTACAGTTAGAAAACATCTTATCTCCCTGATCCACCCCGACAACTAACTACATGATAACCACCTGGTGGTTCACAATTACACTCACTCACCCACTGGCTATAAACCCAGAAATACTAATCTTAATCTTAAAATAATATATCCTAACTAGTCATAAGTTTGCCTATGATACTCCAATATAGACACCTTGTATTGTGCCAAAACAAAAGCATTCACATTGCTAAACTCACAAATTATGATGTAGTCACTTGGTCTTAATACCATAATCTGTAAGGATTTAATGTTATGAATTAATCTAAGTCTGCTCGAAATGCCTAGCCATGCTAGGTGTCCTAGTGGCCCCCTCTGTAATTAGTATTTTATAACATGTAAACCACACAATACCCAAAACCTGTAAACCCCACACTGTAACCCTTATAGAGAATAAACTTGAACTGAATTGAATAAATACTGTCATCAGTTGAATGTTCATGTGAGGAGTGGCTGGTGCGTTGTGATTTCGTCAAGGGGGGGACGGGTGGGGGGGTAAGTAGGCTGAGGAGGAAGGAGAGGGGTTGAAGATGATGGGAGGGGAGAGGTTAGTTTAGGCAAGATTCTTCAGAAAACAGGACAAATATTTCCTGGAGATGAGTCGCCACTGGAGGCTTTGGTCATCTGACCGAGGCCTTCAGCTGGCTTACCGGTCCACCACTTTAAAAATTAAAACTATTTTTTTTTTGGGGGGGGGGAAGAGAGGTTATTCGGGAGACTGGAAAGGGTTAATGGGGGTTAGACGGGGATAAGCCGGACTGATCGTAAGGGAAGAGGGGAGTGGATATAAAGATAAGTGGGAGAGAAGGGTGAGAGAGAAGCGAGAGGGAAGTGGATGCAGGGGGAGGGGAATGAGGGGATATGAGGGGAAAAGTGATTGGAGGGGTATGAGAGTAAAAATAGACAGAGTAGGATGTGGGACAGGGAAGATGAGGGAGAAGTGAGGGAAAGGGGAGAAGTGAGAGGAAGGGAGATGAGGCAGAAGAGAGGAATGGCGGACACGCAGGTGAGAGAAATGCCAGGATGGGAACAGTAATGAGTTTAGAGCTTTGGTGGTAGAGAGATGGCAAGGTCTGGATTCTAGGAGGATGGGGCAATCAGCGTAGGGATAGAGAGAATGGGTGGAAAGGTGATGGGGAAGGGTGATGGGTGAGGAGGGTGATAGGGAAAGAGGGGTGATAGGGAAAGAGGGGTGATGGGGAAGGAAGGGTGATGGGAAGGAGAGGTCGCTGGAACCGAAGCTGCGGGAGATAGTAATAAGAGGATTGCACTTTACTAAAAGGTTACTTGAAGACAATTTCTGGGGTCAACGCCCCCCCCCCTGGCCCTACCAAGACCAAGGACAGAAATTAGAGGATTGGACTTGGAGAGATAGTGGCGAGAAGAGTGGAGTTGAGGGAGAGAAGCGAGAGGAGGAGTAGAGTTTGGGGGAGACTGGTGAGAAGATTTAAGTTAGAGAGGTAAGGTTTTGGAGTTTAAGGCAGGGAGGGTGGAAAATCACAATCTTACAAGAGACAGTGAGCAAGAGATAGCGTCAGCAGTAGTAGTATCAGTCGTACCACCACCGCCAACACCATCAGAAACATGCAGGACAGAGCTACAGACTTGGAAATAAGATAACAGTAAGCAGTGAGGGAGTATCTCCATCAGAGAATACTCAACAAGAGAGTAATGAGGGAGTACTTCCACTAGAGAACAATACTCAACAAGAGAGTAATGAGGGAGTACTTCCACTAGAGAACAATACTCAACAAGAGAGTAATGAGGCAGTACCTCCACTAGAGACCAATACTCAACAAGAGAGTAATGAGGGAGTACCTCCTCTAGAGGACTAGACTCAACAAGAGAGTAATGAGGGAGTACCTCCACTAGAGGACTAGACTCAACAAGAGAGTAATGAGGCAGTACCTCCACTAGAGACCAATACTCAACAAGAGAGTAATGAGGGAGTACCTCCTCTAGAGGACTAGACTCAACAAGAGAGTAATGAGGGAGTACCTCCACTAGAGGACTAGACTCAACAAGAGAGTAATGAGGCAGTACCTCCACTAGAGACCAATACTCAACAAGAGAGTAATGAGGGAGTACCTCCTCTAGAGGACTAGACTCAACAAGAGAGTAATGAGGGAGTACCTCCACTAGAGGACTAGACTCAACAAGAGAGTAATGAGTGAGTACGGTGGAATGGAAATAGAATATGAATGTGTAAATTCAAGAATTATGTGGATTAAAGTAAAGGTTGGATGCGAGAAGTGGGTCATAATAAGCGTGTATGCACCTGGAGAAGAGAGGAATGCAGAGGAGAGAGAGAGATTTTGGGAGATGTTAAGTGAATGTATAGGAGCCTTTGAACCAAGTGAGAGAGTAATTGTGGTAGGGGACTTGAATGCTAAAGTAGGAGAAACTTTTAGAGAGGGTGTGGTAGGTAAGTTTGGGGTGCCAGGTGTAAATGATAATGGGAGCCCTTTGATTGAACTTTGTATAGAAAGGGGTTTAGTTATAGGTAATACATATTTTAAGAAAAAGAGGATAAATAAGTATACACGATATGATGTAGGGCGAAATGACAGTAGTTTGTTGGATTATGTATTAAGAACATAAGAAGAACATAAGAACGAAGGAACACTGCAGAAGGCCTACTGGCCCATGCGAGGCAGGTCCAAGTCCCTACCGGCTTAAGCCAATGCACCCAACCTAGTCAGGTCAGGTCACATTGACTTAAGGGAGGAACACGGCAACCGACCTGTTAGCACAAGCTATCAGGTCCAACTCACACCCACCCACATCTACTCATGTATTTATCCAACCTATTTTTAAAGCTACACAACGTTCTGGCCTCTATAACGGTACTTGGGAGTTTGTTCCACTCATCCACAACTCTATTACCAAACCAGTACTTTCCTATATTCCTCCTGAATCTGAATTTTTCCAACTTAAAACCATTGCTGCGAGTCCTGTCTAGGCTAGATATTTTCAGCACACTATTTACATCCCCTTTATTTATTCCTGTCTTCCACTTATAAACCTCAATCATATCCCCCCTAATTCTACGTCTTTCTAGAGAGTGCAGTTTCAGGGCCCTTAGTCTATCCTCATAGGGAAGGTTTCTGATACATGGGATCATCTTTGTCATCCTCCTTTGTACATTTTCCAGAGAATTTATATCCATTCTGTAATACGGTGACCAAAACTGTGCAGCATAATCTAAATGAGGCCTAACCAAGGATGTATAGAGTTGAAGAACAACCTGAGGACTCCTATTATTTATGCTTCTTGATATGAAGCCAAGGATTCTATTAGCTTTATTGCGAACACTTATGCACTGTTGTCTTGGTTTCAGATTACTGCTAACCAGAACTCCTAAATCTTTTTCGCAATCCGTAATATTAAGATCTACATTATTTAGTTTATATGTGGCATGGTTATTGTCCTGTCCAACATTTAGAACTTTGCATTTGTCTATATTAAACTGCATCTGCCACTTCTCCGACCACTGCATCAGTCTATTCAAATCCTCCTGGAGTGCTCGAATGTCCTCGTCAGAATGAATTCGACGGCCTATTTTGGTGTCATCGGCAAACTTGCCGATGTCGCTCTTTATGCCCTCATCTATGTCGTTTATGTAGATTGTGAACAGCAGGGGGCCCAACACTGACCCCTGTGGAACACCGCTCGTGACGCTTCCCCACTCTGATTTCTCCCCATTTATGCAAACTCTCTGCTGCCTATTTGTCAACCATGCCTCTATCCAGGAAAAAATTTCTCCTCCTATTCCATGTGCTTTAATTTTCCTCAATAGTCTCTGATGTGGGACCCTGTCAAAAGCCTTACTGAAGTCCATATACACAATATCATATTCATTACCATGATCTACCTCCTCAAATACCTTAGTGAAAAAAGTTAATAAATTCGTAAGGCAGGAACGCCCCTTTGTAAAACCATGCTGAGATTCGTTGATTAATTTATGCTTTTCAAGGTGGCTACGAACTGCCTCGGCAATTATTGATTCCATAAATTTTCCCACTATGGAGGTTAGGCTTATTGGTCTATAGTTCGAAGCTAAGGACCTGTCACCTGTTTTGAAAATAGGTATCACATTTGCCATTTTCCACTTATCTGGCACCATGCCAGTTTGTAGTGATATGTTGAAAAGATTAGCCAAAGGTGTGCTAAGCTCCTCTTTACATTCCTTTAGAACATATTGGTAGATAAAAGACTGTTGAGTAGACTTCAGGATGTACATGTTTATAGAGGGGCCACAGATATATCAGATCACTTTCTAGTTGTAGCTACACTGAGAGTAAAAGGTAGATGGGATACAAGGAGAATAGAAACATCAGGGAAGAGAGAGGTGAAGGTTTATAAACTAAAAGAGGAGGCAGTTAGGGTAAGATATAAACAGCTATTGGAGGATAGATGGGCTAATGAGAGCATAGGCAATGGGGTCGAAGAGGTATGGGGTAGGTTTAAAAATGTAGTGTTAGAGTGTTCAGCAGAAGTTTGTGGTTACAGGAAAGTGGGTGCAGGAGGGAAGAGGAGCGATTGGTGGAATGATGATGTAAAGAGAGTAGTAAGGGAGAAAAAGTTAGCATATGAGAAGTTTTTACAAAGTAGAAGTGATGCAAGGAGGGAAGAGTATATGGAGAAAAAGAGAGAAGTTAAGAGAGTGGTGAAGCAATGTAAAAAGAGAGCAAATGAGAGAGTGGGTGAGATGTTATCAACAAATTTTGTTGAAAATAAGAAAAAGTTTTGGAGTGAGATTAACAAGTTAAGAAAGCCTAGAGAACAAATGGATTTGTCAGTTAAAAATAGGAGAGGAGAGTTATTAAATGGAGAGTTAGAGGTATTGGGAAGATGGAAGGAATATTTTGAGGAATTGTTAAATGTTGATGAAGATAGGGAAGCTGTGATTTCGTGTATAGGGCAAGGAGGAATAACATCTTGTAGGAGTGAGGAAGAGCCAGTTGTGAGTGTGGGGGAAGTTCGTGAGGCAGTAGGTAAGATGAAAGGGGGTAAGGCAGCCGGGATTGATGGGATAAAGATAGAAATGTTAAAAGCAGGTGGGGATATAGTTTTGGAGTGGTTGGTGCAATTATTTAATAAATGTATGGAAGAGGGTAAGGTACCTAGGGATTGGCAGAGAGCATGCATAGTTCCTTTGTATAAAGGCAAAGGGGATAAAAGAGAGTGCAAAAATTATAGGGGGATAAGTCTGTTGAGTGTACCTGGTAAAGTGTATGGTAGAGTTATAATTGAAAGAATTAAGAGTAAGACGGAGAATAGGATAGCAGATGAACAAGGAGGCTTTAGGAAAGGTAGGGGGTGTGTGGACCAGGTGTTTACAGTGAAACATATAAGTGAACAGTATTTAGATAAGGCTAAAGAGGTCTTTGTGGCATTTATGGATTTGGAAAAGGCGTATGACAGGGTGGATAGGGGGGCAATGTGGCAGATGTTGCAAGTGTATGGTGTAGGAGGTAGGTTACTGAAAGCAGTGAAGAGTTTTTACGAGGATAGTGAGGCTCAAGTTAGAGTATGTAGGAAAGAGGGAAATTTTTTCCCAGTAAAAGTAGGCCTTAGACAAGGATGTGTGATGTCACCGTGGTTGTTTAATATATTTATAGATGGGGTTGTAAGAGAAGTAAATGCGAGGGTCTTGGCAAGAGGCGTGGAGTTAAAAGATAAAGAATCACACACAAAGTGGGAGTTGTCACAGCTGCTCTTTGCTGATGACACTGTGCTCTTGGGAGATTCTGAAGAGAAGTTGCAGAGATTGGTGGATGAATTTGGTAGGGTGTGCAAAAGAAGAAAATTAAAGGTGAATACAGGAAAGAGTAAGGTTATGAGGATAACAAAAAGATTAGGTGATGAAAGATTGAATATCAGATTGGAGGGAGAGAGTATGGAGGAGGTGAACGTATTCAGATATTTGGGAGTGGACGTGTCAGCGGATGGGTCTATGAAAGATGAGGTGAATCATAGAATTGATGAGGGAAAAAGAGTGAGTGGTGCACTTAGGAGTCTGTGGAGACAAAGAACTTTGTCCTTGGAGGCAAAGAGGGGAATGTATGAGAGTATAGTTTTACCAACGCTCTTATATGGGTGTGAAGCGTGGGTGATGAATGTTGCAGCGAGGAGAAGGCTGGAGGCAGTGGAGATGTCATGTCTGAGGGCAATGTGTGGTGTGAATATAATGCAGAGAATTCGTAGTTTGGAAGTTAGGAGGAGGTGCGGGATTACCAAAACTGTTGTCCAGAGGGCTGAGGAAGGGTTGTTGAGGTGGTTCGGACATGTAGAGAGAATGGAGCGAAACAGAATGACTTCAAGAGTGTATCAGTCTGTAGTGGAAGGAAGGCGGGGTAGGGGTCGGCCTAGGAAGGGTTGGAGGGAGGGGGTAAAGGAGGTTTTGTGTGCGAGGGGCTTGGACTTCCAGCAGGCATGCGTGAGCGTGTTTGATAGGAGTGAATGGAGACAAATGGTTTTTAATACTTGACGTGCTGTTGGAGTGTGAGCAAAGTAACATTTATGAAGGGATTCAGGGAAACCGGCAGGCCGGACTTGAGTCCTGGAGATGGGAAGTACAGTGCCTGCACTCTGAAGGAGGGGTGTTAATGTTGCAGTTTAAAAACTGTAGTGTAAAGCACCCTTCTGGCAAGACAGTGATGGAGTGAATGATGGTGAAAGTTTTTCTTTTTCGGGCCACCCTGCCTTGGTGGGAATCGGCCGGTGTGATAATAAAAAAAAAAAAATGTAGTATAATGTGATCCTTTATTGACAACGTTTTGCCCACACAGTGAGCTTTTTCAAGTCACAAACAGATTTACCTGGGGTGGAAGGTACGCGAGTACCTTCCACCCCAGGCAGATCTCATTGTGTACTCATTGGAGTACTCACTCCAATGAGTGAGTACCTCCACTAGAGGGCTAGACTCAACAAGAGAGCAATGAGGGAGTACCTCCACTAGAGACCAAGACTCAACAAGAGAGTAATGAGGGAGTACCTCCACTAGAGACCAAGACTCAACAAAAGAGTAATGAGGGAGTACCTCCACTAGAGACCAAGACTCAACAAGAGAGTAATGAGGGAGTACCTCCACTAGAGACCAAGACTCAACAAGAGAGTAATGAGGGAGTACCTCCACTAGAGACCAAGACTCAACAAGAGAGTAATGAGGGAGTACCTCCACTAGAGGACTAGACTCAACACAATAAGCTCATTAACATGAAAGGTCTCGCAGCACTGAGCACAGAGGCACAAAAATAACACGGGGTTAATCCACCAAGAATCAATCACAGGGGTAGCAGCTCCCTTAGCCAATAGAATAAAAACAAGAGATGGTGAGAGGATAAACAGACAAGAGACTTATTATTTTATTTTTGGGGAAACGCTAAACCCGTAAGTATCATGCAGCCCCTGGAAATGGGGAAGAGTGAGTGGAGCGGGGATATCAAGTTTGATCTGAGGAGTGGGTTGTGGGGGGGAGGGTAACCTATTATGAGAGTGTTGTAAAAACGAGTTTCTGACTGGAAAATGAAGATTTTTGTGAATGGGATAATGAAAATTATATATATATATATATATATATAAGTAGTAAACCCGTGGGACTTAGACTAGGAGTAGAGGCTCGATCCTCCATCCTTTAAGCTTAGCCGAGGTTACTATAACATAAAACAAAGTCGTAACTAGCAAAACAAGTGGAATAACTATAATGAAAGATACTTTAAAGGAAAATGTGTTACTGTAACAGAATAAGTAACCGAATAGGCAATGAAAGTGTAACCAAAACAGAAGATAGAACAAGGAAGGTACAACTGGCCAAGAAATAGGGAAATAATAGAAATCAGAACGATGATGGGATAACTAAAACAGAAGAGGGCACCAGGTATAACTATGAAAAGAATCCGGGGCGACTAAAGTAACAAACAGATACAGAAGACAGAAAAACAATGAGAGGATGTTAGAACAACTAAATGAACAAGAAGCATCTAGAGTCAGTTCAAGAACGTCAGTCTCAACAAGCTTATTTTAACAACTTGACGTAAGACTTAAAAATGAAAGAGCTAGAAGCTAGGGGAAAGAGAGAGAGAGAGAGAGAGAGAGAGAGAGAGAGAGAGAGAGAGAGAGAGAGAGAGAGAGAGAGAGAGAGAGAGAGAATGTGGTAAGGAGAGGTGAGACTGAGGGCTAGGATGAAGGGTGAGGAATAAGAACAGAGCACTGACAGCCCAAAAATGGGCTCTGAGATAGCAGGTCTTGTGAGAGGTAGTGAACTTTTGAGGTAGCAGTTGCTGTGTGAGATAGCTCTGGGGTAGCAAATTGTCGTGTGAGAAAGTGAGCTGAGGTAGCAGGTGTTACATGAGATAGTGAGCTCTGAGGCAGCAGGTGTCATGTGAGAAAGTGAGCACTGACTGAGCGAGCCCAGGGATACATGGAAGGGCAGGCATCTCCCCGCTCCCCCTCTCACCCCCCAGACCAAGTACCTGGAACTGGTAGCAATAACTTTTTTTTTTTTAGTCTTTGTGTACAGTAAGTACATTTATTCCCTACGATGATCTTGAAGGTACACAAATTATGGACACACACAAAACGTACATTATACTTACTTACACTAACATTATTCGACGATTGCGTTACCCTATGTTTAAATAAACGAGAAACATTTGCAACATCAGGGTTGTCTTCATTCTGGAAACGTTTCGCCAGCCAGTAACTTCTTCAGTCCAGAATGAAGACATCAAAATGTTGCACAAGTATTCATTTACCGACTTGTCGATTTTATAAAATCATTTTTACTATACACTAGATTAAATCTACACAGTGTACATCTGTGCCCTCAAGATAATTGCAAAAAAAATATGTACCTAAAGCCTAAATAAAAAACTTATACAAAGATTTCATATAGTAAATCATATAAAATATGATGCAGGTAACTATAGTCAGAGCCACAGCCTCTCTTTCTCACCAGTCGCTACTACCAATATTCCAGAGCGTCCTGATGCGCCACTGCCATCTTGAAATTATTTTCTGAGGTGCGCTGAGGTAGTCGCCTCAAGGAGTACCAGAGGCCACTTGTGATGCGGGTAGAGTAGGGCCTCAGGCGGGGCCGGGCAGTGGGCGGGGCGGCCAGCCGTAGGGACGGGGGATGGGGCTAGTAGTTGGGTGGGGGGGCGGCGTGTGGGCTTGGGAGAAGCCAGGGAGATGGTGGGGGGAGGGGCATGCCAAAGGCAGGATCGAGTCGGTGGGATGACTGAGGGAAGGAGGGGCGGGAGTAAGGGAGGGGCCGGCCAGAGGCAGGGCCGGGGAGTTGATTGGTGGGGGGTTGGGGGGTTAGCAGGGAAGGGCATGGATGGCCCTGGGGCTGAGCCGGCCTGGCTGGCCTGACTCTACCACATGTACAAGGAGGTTCTGTCTGGTCTGGACACAATACCAAGCCCTATGGAGTCTTCCATTTCTTCGTGCTGAATGACCCACGCGAGTTCATGCAGCACAAGCCACACGAACAGGTTCGTATGCCCGAGTCATGAGGAAGTAGCGGAGAGCGAGTCTCTCTTAGGTCCCTCTCGCCTGAGAGATTCAAAACAGGTGGAGTCAGTGACCTTCAGCTCACAGCTTCTACACGAGCGGGGACTCAACCCGCTCACACTTAAAAGATTATTCTCCTCTTTTTTTTTTTTACGGGTTCCCATCCCACTGTCGGAGCTCCTTTGGCACCTGTACAGCCCACCAAGAGACAAATGAAAACTTACCGAGGTACAGAGTGACCATACTGCAAAGGGATACAAATAATTGGAAGCGTCCTTCAGATGACTAACCGATCGTTGCCGACGAAGAAAGGAGAAAGAGCAGCATTTTGTCACAAGGTTGTTCTGGAAAAGGGAACACGAGGGAACAGCTGGAAGTTAAAAACACAGATGAGCTACAGGGATGTTTGGAAGTATTTCTTCAGTCTTAAAGAGTGGTCAGTAAGTGGGACGATCTAGAAAGTGGAGAGATGGCGGCAGGATCCATACATAACTAGTAAGAAATTGGCGGCTAGCTTCAGTGAACCCTTATATCAAGCACCTGATAAAGCTCTACACAGAGTTAAACGTCGTCAAAAAAAAAAAAAGCTTGTTCTGCACAT
Organism: Cherax quadricarinatus; assembly: GCF_038502225.1. Lineage (NCBI taxonomy): Eukaryota > Metazoa > Arthropoda > Malacostraca > Decapoda > Parastacidae > Cherax > Cherax quadricarinatus. The sequence continues at coordinate 8,199,056 of NC_091307.1, forward strand.
GTATATGCTCTTCAGTACACCTTCGTATCTTGATCGATGTCATCTTTCCACGAAGTACACAGAAGCACCTACGTTCTGTGTCAACACAAATGAATGGTGTGGATAAATACTTAATTTCTGCATAGCCGTAACGTTCATTTCTTTAAATATTTATCCAGCGCGCGTGTGGGATAGGACCATAAATCCAGCTGTCACTCAGGGTAAGAACAAGCCTCTGAAACTTAAATCATACCATCGCGTTGAAAAAAAAGTGAATCGAGTTAAAACCATTTGCATAAATCAGAGCCAAGTCGAGAGGTGAGGGAAGAACCGGAGGGCGAAACCTGACGTTGTTCCAGGCCAGAGTCCTAACGTTCCCGGCCAGAGCGCTGACGTGGTTTCAGTGACTCCAGACCAGAGCTCAGAGATTGTTCCAGCCAGAGTCTTGATATGTTGGAACTCCTCTATGATGGATCCAGTGGAGCCCCCCTGACGGATCCACTGGAGCCCCTCCCTGACGGATTCATTGGGGAGCCCCCCCCTAACTTATTCCAAGATTCATTGAAGCGCGCCTCTGAAGTATGCTAGGATCCTTTGAAAGGCCTCGAACGTATTCCAGGATCCAGAGGGAGAGCCTGTGACGTATTTTTGGATCCATGGGCAGAGCCCTGACTTTGTATTACACGCTCTCCTGGATTCACCCCCGTTGTTTTTATTATCCTTTTCCTGATACACGATTATATGTTTATTTCACTGGTTACTGTACTGAGCTTTTGTTGTTTTGTCGTTGTTGTTGTCGCTGTTGTTGTTGTCGTCGTCGTTGTTGTCGTCGTCGTCGTCAGTGTTGCTGTTTTTGTCACTGCTGCTCTTTTTGCTACTGATGCTCTTGTTGCCCCCGGCGTCTGTTGTTGTCATGGGTTCTCTTGTCACTGATACTCTTGTTGTCACTGATACTCTTGTTGTCACTGATACTCTTGTTGTCACTGATACTCTTGTTGTCACTGATACTCTTGTTGTCACTGATACTCTTGTTGTCACTGATACTCTTGTCAAAGATGCTCATGTTGTCACCAATGATCAAACTTCTGTTCTCTTGCTGTCATTACTGCTCTTGTCGTCAGTGTTGCTCTTCTTGCCATGGGTTCTCTCGTCAAGTCTCTGTTCTCTTGTTGTTACTGTTGCTCTCTCGCTGTAGTCACTGCTGCTCTCCTTGTTGCGCCCTAGCTATTATTCTCACTGTTTTTCTCGTTGTCAATCCAGACCGGTCTAAGACCCACGTACGACTGGTAGCTACGATGGAACGAACTGCCTCCTCACGCAGCCACTTGGAGTTGTTCCAGACTTTCAGGTTAATATTCCAAAATAATCCACATATCCAGATGTAATTCTCATCGGCTGTTCCAAGGTTTTACCGGCTATTTTGCGATTGCTATCGATTCCTAGGGTCTTTCAAAACTTTTTTTTTCTCGGAGATTCTGCTTGTCAGGAATGCACAAGTCACGGGAACGAGAAATCTTATTAAAGAACGTTTCGCCCGGAAAGCCAAGAGAGTCTCCAGGAACGTTTCAATCTAAGTAAACTATGTGCGTCCTATCGGCGAACATTTCGATCAATATAACGTGTCTTATCAAAGAACATTTCGATCTATATAGCGTGTCTCATCAGAGAACGTTTCAACCTAAATACAGAGCCCTAAATATGTATATATATCAAACATGTTTAGGGCGAAGCGTAATGTAATAAAGCTCTGCTCAGTGTTATTGTCTTCCCAGCATGTTACACTATGCTACTCTGTTACATTCTACGTTACACAAAGTATCCCGTGAAATCTGCGGTTGTTACAATTATCTTCTGATTAGAGGTCTCAGTGCTCTTGCTCCTCCCAGCGCGGCTCCAGGAGCAGTGTAATCTTGCTGTATTTGTAATTCTTTAAGTGGGGAGTCCTGGAAGTTGTGGGGTGGGGAAGGGAGTGTTTCCAAACCTTTTGCTTCCAGTACCCACTGTTCCAGTAGGGCGATGCTCCCTTGCGAGTTTCAACGAGTGAGGTATTCCACACTCTCGGAAACAAGGTTACCATTTCCACCTTTCCAGATACAAGGTTAGTCATTCTACCTTACCAGGAACAAGATTTACCATTCCACAATTTATTCGAGTGAGGTACACCACTTTTCCAGGGAGATGGTATTGTATTAATTTTTTTTTCCACAGGGTAGTCTCCTGTTCCAGGAAAATTGTGTTGAGACATCCGGGCATGATAATCATTCCTAGAGAGGTAGTGGAGCTACATCATGTTGATGACATCCCGGCCATGCCCAGAAGCCTCGTCACCTTTGCCCTTCTCAACATCAACTCTACGGAACACATTCTCGGAGGAGAAACACAATAATCGCTTATTTTTTTTTTTTTTGTTTTACTTTGCAGAACTAACCGGAAATTGGATTTTAGAGCCTACAGAAAAAGCTGCAAATAAGTACGATCTGTTGCATTACTTATCACACCATGACAGATACCTTGAGAGAAGTCATCATAGGGTTTTGAGAGCATAGGGAATGTGTGTCTGCCTAATTCGAAGAAGAATACAGTTTTATACACAGGACCTTTTTCCAAGCAACAATATCAAGCTTATTTCATCAACTATAGTGGAAGAAAGGTTCTCAGATTCTTCCATTCCACTAGACAAACGCAAGACCTGTACATTGTTCTCCCGGATGAACAGGTTTCTGACAACATCTACAACCTTACTGCTACAAGCAAGACCCGCTCTACCAGCCTAACTTTCAACGCCATTAAGAAGATAGTAACAAAGAACACACAACATAGTGAACCCTCTGCTCTATTTGATTCCATGTGGGAAATGTAATAAACTCTACGTGTTTGGAAAATATCTAGAACCCTGCACAAAACATTAGTTAACATAAATACGCTTCATAAATGAATGATATAAACAACGCTGCACAGTACACAACAACGCCCACACAACCTTTTCCAACACTTCCAAAATTCCAGATTTGTCATCAAGGAATCAGACCTGCGGCGCAGACGCTGTTCAGAATCTGATTTCATCACTACTACTACGACTACTACTACTACTACTGCAATAGCAATGATTGTACCTACCACTAATTCACTGTCATGCTGGTATGCATCTTGTATACATGTGTCTCTCTGATGGGTCATCTGATTATTATGCATAACACATCCCACACACACCTTTATCAATATAAGATAAAGTGGTTAAGCCATTTACCTTTGTTACCCCCTCTTCAACCCCCCCTCCCATCTCTCCATATTCTGTCCTTCCTCCCCAGTTTACCAAAACTCGGGTTATACTATTCGCTTTGATTTCACTCAATACAAGACTGTTTCATGACCTAGGAAATGCCACAAGACGACATACCCAAACAGTAGACAGCCATCACCTGGTGTAACCCTGCAGCACCTGACACCCCAATGTATAGATTCTCTGATTTCTATTTTTTGTACTGGACTGATAAAAGTCCCAGCTGCACGTAAATAGCATCTTAGCAAATGCCCTCCTAATGCCACATATTTCTTAATGAACAATTAAAATGTAATTAACCCTTGTCAATGCTCAATAATAACCCACATGGAGACAGAAACTCAGGAGATTAATTGATCTTCATATTTCGACCTCCTCCTGTGATCCTCTTCAGCAGATCTGAAAATCTGATTTTTTGTCTCCATCTGGGGTTATTACTGAACATACCTCGTAATGTTCATCGCCATTTGTAATCTCGGCTGACAGAACAGCCTCCCAAGTGAAAGACCATCCATTATGCATCTTAAACCGTCCATTATGCATCTCAAGCCGTCCATTATGCATCTCAAGCCGTCCATTATGCATCTCAAGCCGTCCATTATGCATCTTAAACGTAAAATGTATAACCTAAAGATTTAGTTTTTTTGTTGGCATTTAACCTCATAAAACGGAATAATAGGCGTATAAAATTGCTTTTATATTTGCGAATAAATTTCCGTCGTCAGCAGGCGGCTTCCCACTTACAGGTAGGTAGGAAAATGGTAAAGAAATAAAGAATTAACGTAATAGAGAAGAGCCAGCACCGTTACACTTACAGAGCAACGGAAGACGAGCATCTCTATGCTCATAGAGCAGCCACAACAGTGCAACAGATTACTAACACCAACAGACATAGCAACCACAACAGTAATTACATAAAACATTATTACGACCAAAAAGAAGTCACAACAGCAACGATACAAAACAGTAATACCTGAAGACAAACATAACAGTTACAACAGTAACCATACAAAACAGTAACATCACAAGAAAAACAGTCACAAGAGCAACTATACAAAACAGTAATACCAGAGGACAAACAGAGCAACCACAACAGTGTTTCAACCCTTGCATTAGGTGGGAAAACACACCACTTGAAACGTCACAAAAACAAATTTTCCCTCTCTCATTCCCCTCTGACAAACAGCTTTCCCTCAGATTTTTTTTTATGCTGAGTGCAACCCCTCTTGCTTTGTTTACGTGCACTCTTTACACTCTTATTTGGTTTACCAGCTGTTTTGGCTTTTTTTTTTATCTCTTTCCGCCCCTTAAACTAACTCCCCAGACTTCCCCTCCTCTCTCCCACTCCCCCCCACTCTCTCCCTGATTCATTTACATAATGCATAAAATCTATAATGAATCAAAGGTTAGCTAATCTTGTTTATGCTGCTAAAGTTGCACCATGTACGATCAGTACCGTATATGCTGTTCTGGTGATATGCTTGGAGCAATGATTACTCCCAGATCTTCTTCCTTGCACTTTGTAGTTTCTCTCTCTCTTGGCATTCCATACCCAGTCTTCTCACTGCTTCTCCTATTTTCATTACTTATCAGGATTGGATTCGAGTAGCCACCTTCATGACTATCATGGCTGTAGATTGTTCAAATCTCCTCGAGTTTGCTTCTGTCACCTCCGGTTGTTATTCTTCTCACTTTCATATCAACCGCAAACAGTGGTAAATAGGAGTAGGTTTCCTGCAGTAAGTCAGCTGGAGCTTCAAGTCTACCAGAGCGACTCCTATTTACTAGAAAAATAGTAGATCTAATGTCAATAACACTTGGCATGTTAGTATACTTTCCTTTATGTCCAGAATGCCAGAGAGAGCAGTGTACACACGGTAATACAAAGTGGTCATTTATTTGCAGAGAACGTAGCTAGCAGTCAGCGAACGAAGCCTTCTTTAATTTGCCTGGCGGATGATACACCAATCCAAATGTACAAAGGAAACTGCACAGGCATGGTTGTCCTAGTCAAGACCTTCATAATGCTTTCAACACAGCAAACAAACACATTTTATGCTAAAAAAATTAAGATACTACAAGCTATCGCCATAAGTTGTTGACTGATTAAAAACTTACCTAAATAACAGTGGAAATTATTGCCAAGCCGGAATGTAAAAACTGTATTTATAAATTTCTAGTTTGGCTAAACATATAATTTATAAATGCAAATTTTATTCATTAATATATTTTCTTTACGTTAAAATAAAATATATACACCGCTATAGTGGAATTATATGAAATGTTAGTAACGACAAGAGGGGAGTGATATAAAGCGAAGGTGTAATGTGTAGTTATTCTCCAGTGTGACAGTGTAGCAAATACTGAATGACGTCATTTAGTAAGACGATACACGGGGGCACCGCCCCCCCCACACACACCAGTGAGATATTGAAGGTCCAGCGCAAAAAAAAAAAAAAAATTCTGATATAATTGCCCTATCCTTAAGATTTTTTTAATAGTAGTGGTAATGGTCCGAAGAATATAAGCAACAAATTTCATGCAAATGGCTTGCAAAAAAAAAAAAAAATTCCCCTCACACAAAAAAAAAAAATCTTAAATTTTAATCACTTTAGTATTGTATTATAAATGTCAGTAGATGATAGTGTTAAACATCACTGACGTGTGAACGTAAACAAATGTTATTTGTGGATACTGAAAAGGTTTCTTTTTTCAGAATTTAATGAAAAAATATCGTAAATATTTAAAATAATTCGGATATTATTGCTGCGTCCAGTTATGGAATGATCAAGAACACAGTTATGGAATGATCAAGAACACAGTTATGGAATGATCAAGAACACAGTTATGGAATGATCAAGAACACAGTTATGGAATGATCAAGAACACAGTTATGGAATGATCAAGAACACAGTTATAGAATGATCAAGAACACAGTTATGGAATGATCAAGAACACAGTTATGGAATGATCAAGAACACAGTTATAGAATGATCAAGAACACAGTTATGGAATGATCAAGAACACAGTTATGGAATGATCAAGAACACAGTTATGGAATGATCAAGAACACAGTTATGGAATGATCAAGAACACAGTTATGGAATGATCAAGAACACAGTTATAGAATGATCAAGAACACAGTTATGGAATGATCAAGAACACAGTTATGGAATGATCAAGAACACAGTTATGGAATGATCAAGAACACAGTTATGGAATGATCAAGAACACAGTTATGGAATGATCAAGAACACAGTTATGGAATGATCAAGAACACAGTTATAGAATGATCAAGAACACAGTTATGGAATGATCAAGAACACAGTTATGGAATGATCAAGAACACAGTTATAGAATGATCAAGAACACAGTTATAGAATGATCAAGAACACAGTTATGGAATGATCAAGAACACAGTTATGGAATGATCAAGAACACAGTTATAGAATGATCAAGAACACAGTTATGGAATGATCAAGAACACAGTTATGGAATGATCAAGAACACAGTTATGGAATGATCAAGAACACAGTTATGGAATGATCAAGAACACAGTTATGGAATGATCAAGAACACAGTTATGGAATGATCAAGAACACAGTTATGGAATGATCAAGAACACAGTTATGAAATGATCAAGAACACAGTTATGAAATGATCAAGAACACAGTTATGAAATGATCAAGAACACAGTTATGGAATGATCAAGAACAGTTATGGAATGATCAAGAACACAGTTATGGAATGATCAAGAACACAGTTATGGAATGATCAAGAACACAGTTATGGAATGATCAAGAACACAGTTATGGAATGATCAAGAACACAGTTATGGAATGATCAAGAACACAGTTATGGAATGATCAAGAACACAGTTACAGAATGATCAAGAACACAGTTATAAAATGATCAAGAACACAGTTATAGAATGATCAAGAACACAGTTATGGAATGATCAAGAACACAGTTATGGAATGATCAAGAACACAGTTATAGAATGATCAAGAACGCAGTTATGGAATGATCAAGAACACAGTTATGGAATGATCAAGAACACAGTTATGGAATGATCAAGAACACATTTATAGAATGATCAAGAATACAGTTATAGAATGATCAAGAACACAGCTCACTAATTTGTAGGTCTTGAAAAATGATTGTGGATACAGTCCCCTCTGTAACCGGTGGTGGTAACATACAGTGTGAGGGGGCTAGACCCAGCCACACACTGTGAAGGGGGCTGGACCCAGTCACACGCTGTGAAGGGGGCTGGACCCAGCCACACACTGAAGGGGGCTGGACCCAGCCACACACTGTGTGGGGGCTGGACCCAGCCACACACTGTGTAGGGGCTGGACCCAGCCACACACTGTGTGGGGGCTGGACCCAGCCACACACTGTGAAGGGGGCTGGACCCAGCCACACACTGTGTGGGGGCTGGACCCAGCCACACACTGTGTGGGGGCTGGACCCAGCCACACACTGTGAAGGGGGCTGGACCCTACCACACACTGTGTGGGGGCTGGACCCAGCCACACACCATGGGGCTAGACCCAGCCACACACTGTGAAGGGGGCTGGACCCAGCAACACACTGTGAGTGGTCTGGACCCAGCCACACACTGTGAGGGGGCTGGACCCAGCCACACACTGTGTGGGGGCTGGACCCAACCACACACTGAGGGGGCTGGACCCAACCACACACTGTGTGGGGGCTGGATCCAGCCACACACTGTGTGGGGCTGGACCCAGCCACACACCGTGGGACTAAACCCAACCACACACCGTGGGGATAGACCCAGCCACACACTGTGAGGGGGCTGGACCCAGCCACACACCGTGGGGCTAGACCCAGCCACACACCGTGGGGCTAGACCCAGCCACACACCGTGGGGCTAGACCCAGCCACACACCGTGGGGCTAGACCCAGCCACACACCGTGGGGCTAGCCACACACCGTGGGGCTAGACCCAGACGTGGGGCTAGACCCAGCCACACACCGTGGGGCTAGCCACACACCGTGGAGCTAGACCCAGCCACACACCGTGGGGCTAGACCCAGCCACACACCGTGGGGCTAGACCCAGCCACACACCGTGGGGCTAGACCCAGCCACACACCGTGGGGCTAGACCCAGCCACACACCGTGGGGCTAGACCCAGCCACACACCGTGGGGCTAGACCCAGCCACACACCGTGGGGCTAGACCCAGCCACACACCGTGGGGCTAGACCCAGCCACACACCGTGTGCCTAGACCCAGCCACACACCGTGTGCCTAGACCCAGCCACACACCGTGTGCCTAGACCCAGCCACACACCGTGGGGCTAGACCCAGCCACAATCACCAGAGTTGCCAGTGTGTAAAATTCGCAAATAATGAATATTTAAACAACAAAAAAAATCTTTATATAAACACAGAGAAGATTAATCACACACCTCACGGGAGTGATGTCACCATCACTGAAAGTTCGTAAACACCTAAAATATAATAGATATTCAGGTGAAATATTGTCAACACTCTAATGTTTCTCAGCTACAGAAGAAAATTATCCACACGATTCCCCGATTTTTATTAAAAAAAATGGTCTTATTTTAGGGTCTATTTATTTTAGGGTTTGAGTCTATTTAGCTACTTTTTCTTATTGAAAGACTCGTAAACTAGCATTATATTTATGAATGGGAAGTTAAATATGCTTGTGTAAACTGAAGCAACTCTGGAGTGTAAGACGTGTTTAGAACCTTAAGTCAGGTCAGGCGGGTTGATTTGAAACCAAAGCCAGGTGATCAGGGATGGTCCTAGGCCAACTGTATTATTTGGCCAGCCAGCTCACTGCTAGGGAGCTGAATCCACTTGACATGGAACCCTTGATCTCACATTATGAGCTGGTCAATGGGACACAAAAACTTCATATCATGAAATCTATAATTTTTAAAATTCCTTAGCAAGGCACAGAAGTGAAATCTTCCTGATATGAAGTTCTACTTCCATTAGAATTTGTACTTACTGTAGGTCAAATTGTTTATAACAACCCAAAATACACGCCAAGCTACTGAGCCTCAGTGTTCTCATATATAAGTTATGGGTGGCATGGACGAGTCAGCCAAACAAAATTCTACGCAAATGAACTACATACATTCCACCACTTTCAGCTACAGTAGTATAAAGTTTTAGTGTTATTACGAGTACAACACCAGAGTAAATATTATAATGTTTCTGATGATCATTCATAACAGTTTCCATTGTTAAATACATAAACAGTATAATTAGTCCCACGTGTGAATTTAACGAAGGGGAATTATAGGGAGGGACGTAACTGTCATACTCTAAAACTAAATTACACAAGCAGAAGATAAATTGTAAACGTCAGCAATACAGAATCAGTAGCCTCTGTTGAGTACGTGTGGAGTTCCACAAGGAACTATCTTCAGTCCCCTCCTCTTCTTGTGCTATGTCAGTCACATGCCTAATAGTGCTAAATACGTCTAAATACATCTACGGTATGCAAACGACATCGCTCTTTTTCTGTCAGAAACGAACTCAACGAATATAGCTGTTTATATCAATGGAACTAAAATCGTGCAAACAATGGTTAGTGATAAACTGTCGCTGTGCCAGGGCAAAACAGAAAATGTCATCTGGATCAAAATGCAAACCGAGGAATGTCAGTATTTTAAAGTATTGTGTGACGAGAACCCAATCTCATGAGAACTTCTGTGAAACATACGGCAATATCCTCTGATCGCGGCATGTCAGGTGAAATAACAGTTCATTATGTAGAAAAAACAAACAAACAAAACACGAATGCCAGGTTAAAGGTCCTTTGTAGACAGGAACAGCTCCTGTCTATAAAGGCTGCAAGACATACACATAATGTTTACCACTTACACAGTGCCAAGAAAATTACTGCTGTTCTTCATGGTGCTTCGCTCTGACAAGAAAACTGAAAAAAAAATTATTCTTGACCTGGGTCCAAGAAAATATATTGGTCAGGATGAAGCGAAAAAAAAGTTGTAAAGACTGAAAGTAGAATATAAACTAAAACTTAACCACATACAAAACTGCTAACTAACAGTATCCAGAATATCTTGCTTTAATTTTTGTTTAAATGTTGTAGTGTCCAGGGCAGGTGGCGCTGCATCAACCATTTACAGTTTACAGTGAGTGAAGACTGGAATGTGTTACAGCATGTCAAACAAGTCTTGGCATCAATCAGTTTAATAAACTTAAGAATATCTAATGGGGAGAGAGAGAGAGAGAGAAATTATGAATGATCGCAGCAGTCACCAGAGTAAATATTTAGGGAGTCTCTCAGCAATGAAGGCACTCGGCTTCACTCCGTCTCGCTGCAGATGAATAGATGTTAAAAAAAGACTTCACATATTTTTAATTTGTTCTGAGGCTTAGTGCACTCCTTTAAACGAGAAGTGGAGCGAGATGAATGGAAAGATGAATAGACTGATAAAGAAAGTGAGGGAACGCGATAAGCAGGAGGAGACATAAGCATGAATACAAGCGGTGAATGGAGAATTTTCAACTAGTAACCTAAATGCCAACACAGGATTTATTAATCTTAGCTGATCTGGAGAATGTACAGAGATGCTTTACTGCCGGTAGAAATTCAGCGATGCACCTACATCATTGGGAACACTTAGCTCCTGGGTTAAGCCCTGGTACTATTCCTCCCGCTAGCTTATTCTTCCACTATCCCCACTTACCCGCTCACCCCACAAAGTTCTTACCTATAATCTCTTGGTCTTGGGAACGCTTGATATCCCTCGACCTATAACACACCGAACTTGGGCGAGAAATATAAAAAATAATTTACACCCGGGAAGTGCTGCACAGCTTGGTTGATCTCGCCATCAACCAGGAGGCCTCTGGTCCGGAAATGGACCATGGGAAAGGTGACTCCCTGAAATCCTCAGGTAACCTTCAGGGGCTGACACAGTCCAAGATAGAATCCACCCAGCCTTATCTTCCTTGTTTATCTCAGTGGCTAGCGCATAATTCCTGCAAATTCGTAAAGGGAAATTTTCCATCCCTAAGTTCGTCCCGATTTTCTGCAAAGAATCTTTACGACTAGTGCTTCGGTATACATTTCCTTACATTCTACTTCAGAACTTTTGACAGCATTCATGTTAAGATTTTTACTTCAGGGCCTCTTGTCTGTAATCCCCTTTTATTATATGGGAGCAACATTGGCTTTTTTTTTTTTAATTTTGTGACGTGCATAATTGTAGAGATTCGTTGAAGACCTTTGCAAGTGGGGCACATTGGTTCCGTTCCTTTTCTTCGGCTCCCATGGGAGATATGGTTTCTAGTCCCATTGGGTTTGTACATCGCCCTCCTTTAGTCGTCTCATCACTTTCATTGCGTTGATGTTTTTTAAGCATCTGTTAATCAGCTCTGATTAAAAAAATTTTTGATAGCTTTCCAATCTTTATAGCTATTGAAATCTTTTGTTAAGCTGTTATCATACTTCTGTCATTCTCCGACACTCTCCGTCCTTCCCTCCCTCCCTCCTTCCTTCACACTTGATTCTTTACAGTTTTTTTTCTTACGTGGCTGTGTAGTTTCTAGCTCTCCAGCTTGTTTCCCGGTTTATTGCCGTTTAATTTACTCTATATTTTCTTCAATCCCTCTTACATCTTCTCCTAGTTTCTCTACACTCCTGACTGAACTATGGAAGTCACTGGTTTTCTTTTTTTATACCTGGCATAAATCTTTCTTTAGCTTTTATTTTTGCACTTCGACTCTTACCTCAGTCCTTTCTTGTGCATCTCTGTTCTCTAGTTTCCTCTCTCTCACCACTTTCCTTACAAAATTACTCTTGTCATCATAGTCACCGTTCCGATAGTCGAGTTTCCTGTTAATAATATTCACCATTTCTTCCTCAACTCTTATTTCAAAACTCAAAAAAACAGTCACAAGCACCAAGTGATTCCATGTAATAACTTCATCTACGTCATATTCATTCCGTGTGAAAATCATGACAAGTCTTGTTGGTCATCTTCTTTATTCCCCCACACACTCATTTCCTTCACATGTTGGTTCAGAAAATTCTTCGTTACTTCCATATGTTCGCTTTCCACGTGTCTGGTCCTTCACGGGGCAAGGAAAGGCGGGGTCCCCAGTTTTTCCCAGTCAGTATCCTTATGGCGAAGTCTCAAGACTTCCTTCATTTCATGACTCACGAAATCGTAATAACACGATTGCAAACAAACCATGGAACGGGTGGGGTTAGAACCCGTGGCGGGTGAGTCGTAAAATCTTATTGCACCCAGCTGGCCGAGTGGTTTACACACTAGCTTGAAGTTTTACGACTCGCTCGTCCTGGGTTCAAACCCCACTCAGACCGTGGTTTGTTTCCTCCATTTGATTTTCCTAAACGACGACCGTGTCACAGTTGTGCGATTCCCCTCAGATTTGACATTCTCAGCACCAGGTTTCCTGCTCCTAGCCTCGTAAACAGAATTTGCAGTAGCCCCAACTTGCCCTCTACATAGGCCTATTTCTCTTTAGTAATTTTGCTCCTCTCACTTGCATCTCGCATTTCTGTCATCAGAATCTCTCTCCGTATATATATTTGTCCCTCCTCCCGCCCCCGTAATTTCCCCTTGGTTTCTCTTCATTTAACCAGAGCACCATAAAGCCTCTGTATCTCATGTTCATCTCTTCTCGTCTCATTAAGGTTGTCTCCTCTGCTTCCTCGGGGTCATTTGCCATTCCTACTTCCTCCTACTGACTTGCTGAGCATGTGCTGCTTGTCCACATTATTTACGTCTTTCCCTGTTTTTGGTCTATCTCCATCTCCTTCAATTCTTAGCCTTTCTACTTCCTGCCTTATCACCATAACGTCATTTTTTAAGGTTATTTTCTTTATTGTATTTTCCCAGGTTGCTTTAATGTCCCCTTATAATTTTTATTCTCTTACTACTGTCTCTACCTTAAATTGATATTTTGTGCTCAACTTTCTATCCGCCTCCTCTAGAATTTTTTTCATAGGCATCAAAGGAAAGATCCCCACTTATCCCAGTGTACACTCTCCTATTTGTTGTTGAAGAGGTCGAGTTTTAGCTCCTGGCCCCGCCTTTTCCCTGGTCGCTACTAGGTCCCCTCTCTCCCTTCACCATGAGCTTTATCGAACCTCTTCTTAAAGCTATGTATGGATCCTGCCTCCACTACATCACTCTCCAGATTGTTCCACTTCCTGACAACTTTATGACTGAAGAAATACTTCCTAACATCTCTGACTCATCTGAGCTTTCAATTTCCAGCTGTGACCCCTTGTTGCTGTGTCCCATCTCTGGATCATTCCGTCCTTATCCATGGTGTTTATTTTTCTCAGTATTGTGTATGTCGTTATCGTGTCTTCCCTATCCCTCCTGTCCTCCAGTGTCATCAGGTTAATTTCCCTCAATCTCTCCTCGCACAGCATACCCCTTAGCCCCGGGATTAGTCTTGTTGCAACCCTTTGCACTTTCTCTAATTTCTTGAAGTGTTTGACCAGGTGTAGGCTCCATTATGGGCCTGACGTAAGGTGTACAGTATCTTGTGCCGTGTGCCTTAATTTTCTTCAATATCCTCCGAAGTGGAACTATCAAAAGCCTTACTGAAGTCCGTATAAACAATATCATAACTACTACCTTGATCTACTTCCTCAGATACCTTGATGAAAAAAGCTAGTAATTTCGTAAGGCAGAAACGCCCCTTTGTAAAACCGCGCTGAGATTCATTTAACAGTTTATGCCTTTTAAGATGGCTATGAATTGTCTCGGCAATTATCGATTCCATAAATTTTCCCCACTATGGATGTAAGGCTTATTGGTCTTTAGTTCGAAGCTAAGGACCTGTCTCCTGCTTTGTAAATAAGTATTACATCTGCCATTTTCCACTTATCAGGCACTATGCCAGTTTGTAGCGATATGTTGAAAAGATTAGCCAAAGGTATGCTAAGCTCCTCTTTACTTTACTTTAAAACCTTTGCAAACAGTTCATCAGGGCCTGGGGATTTGTTCGGTTTTAATTTATCTGTTTGTCTGAGGACCATGTCACTAGTTACCCTAATCTTGCATAGTTAATTATCGTCCTGTTCTACATAATTTATAATTTCTGTGATTCATCTGAGTCTTCAACTTCCAACTGTGACCCCTTGTTGCTGTGTCCCATTTCTGGAACATTCTGTCTGTCCATCTTGTCGATTCCTCTCATTATTTTATGTCGTTACCATATCTCCCCATCTTTCCTGTCCTCCAGTGTCGTCAGGTCGATTACCTTAACCTCTCCTCGTAGGACATACCTCTTAGCTCCGTGAAGAGTCTTGTTGCAAACCTTTGCACTCTCTCTACTTTCCTTACGTGCTTGGCTAGGTGTGGGTTCCAAAGTGGTGCTGCATACTTCAATATGGGCCTACCGTATACAGGTACAGGGTCCTGAACGTTTCCTTATTAAGATGTCGGAATGTTGTTCTTAGGATGGGTAGGCGCCCATATGCTGCAGCAGTTATTTGGCTGATGTGCACCTCAGATGTGTCCGGTGTTATACTCGCACCAAGATCCTTTTCTTTGAATGAGGTTTGTAGTCTCTGGCCCCCTAGACTGTATTCTGTCTTCGGTCTTCTTTGCCCTTCCCCAATCTTCATGATTTTGCACTTGGTGGGTTAAACTCCAGAAGCCAGTTGCTGGACCAGGCCTGCAGCCTGTCCAGATCCTATTGTAGTTCTGCCTGGTCCTCATCCGATTAAATTCTACGCATCAACTTCACATCTGCAAACAAGGACACTTCTGAGTCTATTCCTTCCGTCATGTCGTTCACAAATACCAGAAACAGCACTGGTCCTAGGACTGACCCCTGTGGAACCCCGCTCGTCACAGGCGCCCACTCTGACACCTCGCAACGTACCATGACTCGCTGCTGTCTTCCTGACAGGTATTCCCTTATCCATTGCAGTGCCTTCCCTGTTTTCCCTGCCTGATCCTCCAGCTTTTGCATTAATCTCTTGTGTGGTACTGTGTCGAACGCTTTCTTACAGTCCAAGACAATGCAATCTGCCCACCCCTCTCTCTCTTGTCTTACTGTCGTCACCTTGTCATATAACTCTAGTAGGTTTGTGACAGGATTTCCCGTCCCTGAAACCGTGCTGGCTCCCGCTGATAAACTCATTCCTTTCTTGGTGCTACACCACTCTTCTGATAATCTTCTCCATAACCTTGCATACTATACATGTCAGTGACACTGGTCTGTAGTTTAATGCTTCGTGTCTGTCTCCTTTTTTAAAGATGGAGACTACATTTGCTGTCCTCCATACCTCAGGTAGTCGCCCCATTTCGATAGATGTAATGAAGATTGTTGTTAGTGTGTGTGTGTGTGTGTGTGTGTGTGTGTGTGTGTGTGTGTGTGTGTGTGTGTGTGTGTGTGTGTGTGTGTGTGTGTGTGTGTGTGTGTGTTCATGCTCTCGAGCGTAAGTACATGCGTGCGTGTGCACGCGCGCGCCAAGGCGCTGTACAGAAACGAAAAAAACATTCTTTGTTGTTACTGGCGTTGTTTTTGTTGAACATCTTGTACTGGGGAAGGAGGGAGCAAGGAGACGTCAGTGGGGGGCAACAGAGCGCCAAGCCTCATTGTCAGTATGGCTGGTGTTCGCGGCATAAAGGTGAGCCGCCCTTTCCTAAGCTCACTCCAGGTGCCTCAGAGGTAGAAGCTGAGGTGTCGCGAGAGGGAAAGGGCGGGTTAGGGGGGGAAGGTGGCATTGGGGATAGGGGGTATATGGGTGGGGGTTGCGGAGGTGAGTAGGGGAAAGGAGGGGTAGGAGATGCCAGAGTGCTCGGTGGTTGGTAGAGGGGTTGGGGGTACGGTGTTGGGGTTGAAGGGGAGGGGGTAGGGAGGAGGGAAGGGGCAACAAAAACATAATATGATTAATGCATGTCTTAACCCTGGGAGTTTTTGTGTGTATTCTGTTTGTTTTTTTCTTTTTATGCATTTGGTCTGTCAGCTACACACACACACACACACACACACACACACACACACACACACACACACACACACACACACACACACACACACATCTACGTATGTTCGTGGCTTGGTTGGTAGCGAGCCCAAGTCAAACACTGAGGGGTCTGGGGTTCGATCCCGGCACTAGTGAAACATTGGGCATGTTTCTTTGAAAAAGAGGTATGATAAGGCTCATGGCAGGGAGAGTGGACCTAGTGACGACCAGTGAAGAGGCGGGGCCAGGAGCTATGAATCGACCCCTGCAACCATAATTAAGTGAATACACACACACACACACACACACACACACAAAGAGGTACGATAAAGCTCTTGGAGCAGGGAGAGTGGACCTAGTAGCGACCAGCAAATAGGCGGGGCCAGGAGCTGTGAATCGACCCCTGCAACCACAAAAACGCAAGTACGAGTAAACACACACACACACACACACACACACACCTGGTTACCTGGAGGTTATTCCGGGGATCAACGCCCCCGCGGCCCGATCCATGACCAGGCCTCCCGATGGATCAGGGCCTGATCAACTAGGCTGTTACTGCTGGCCGCACGCAGTCCAACGTACGAGCCACAGCCCGGCTGATCCGGCACTGACTTTAGGTATCTGTCCAGCTCTATCTTGAAGGCAGCCAGGGGTTTATTGGCAATTCCCCTAATGCTTGATGGGAGGCTGTTGAACAGTTTTGGGCCCCGGACACTTATGGTGTTTTCTCTTAGTGTACCAATGGCGCCCCTACTTTTTATTGGGGGCATTTTGCATCGCCTGCCCAGTCTTTTACTTTCGTAGGGAGTGATTTCTGTGTGCAGATTTGGGACCATTCCTTCCAAGATTTTCCAAGTGTAGATTATGATATATCTCTCCCTCCTGCGTTCCAACGAGTACAAGTCAAGTGCTTCTAAGCGTTCCCAGTAGTTAAGGTGCTTGATAGAACTTATACGTGCAGTAAAGGATCTCTGCACGTATATCTCTGCACACACACAATTAGTAACAAGACAGACATGGAGGTACCCGAGTGAGCAGTATGCAACAAAGCACTCTGACAGTGCTCCACATGAGACGTGTCTACAAAATTGAAAGAGGAACTGGGCATCTGGGAGGCTGCTACAACGTGCAGAGTAACAGACTAACAAAGCTGAGAGTCATACATAATGTGGCGTAACCAGTGAAGCACCTCAAGGATCTATCCTTGGATCATTATAATCTTCATAGGCCTGCTGAAATTTCTAGCCAGCTAAACAATAAACATCAAGCAAATCAACAAGCAACTAGCCAGCCTAACGGCACCCACCTAGCAAACAACAAACGTTTAACTAGCCAAACAAACAACTAGGGGTAACACAACGATACTACCAGCAGAGAAAAACCTTTAATCAATGACGATATGCTCTTCAATGAGCATCTTTAGAAACCCAGCCTATCGCCATTTTTACCTTCCAACCGAACAACAAAAAATATCTAGTCTCAGCCACTGAACAAACATCTAGCCATCCAAACCACCAACGAGGGAAACGTCTAATCAACCATCTAAGGAACTAATCCAGCAGCCAAGCAACCCAGGTAGGAAGGCAGCCCGATACGATTCAGACGTATTTACGAAAACTCAATTTTGAATCCCCCAGACGAAGAGAAGCAGTCGGCTCCGGGGAAAACGGGGACAGAGGATGAGGAAGATAAAAACAAGGATGAGGCAGAGGGGGAGGAAAGGATTGTGGGGAGGAGGGAATGGAATAGGAGAGGGTGCAAAGAGGGAAAGGAGCAGTTAAAGGGATGGAGTGGGAGAGGGTGGATGGGTAGGGGGAGCTGAGGGATGGATGAAGGGATGGGGAAGAGGGAGGGAGGAAGGGATGGGGAAGAGGGAGGGAGGGAGGGAGGGAGGGAGGGAGGGGGGAGGAGGGAGGGAGGGGGGTTGAAGGGAGAGGCGCGCGTGTCCGGAAATGGGGAAAAGACTAGACTCGGATGGCAAAGTGTATACCGTGAACGAAACCTTTAAGGCGAGGCAGGTTGTAGAGGCCCCGGCAGCTGCTTCTCTATTAAGGTTTGCGTGGGTCAGGGAGAAAGAGGGAGAGAGGGGGGGGAGGGGGGGGAGGGAGGGAGGGAGAGAGAGGGAGAGAGGGAGAGAGAGGGAGGGAGAGAGGGGAGAGAGATGGAGAGAGGGCAGGGGAGGGGAGGGAGAGAGAGCGGAGGGAGAGGAGAGAGGACGGAGAGAGAGAGAGAGAGAGAGAGAGAGAGAGAGAGAGAGAGAGAGAGAGAGAGAGAGAGAGAGAGAGAGCGAGAGAGAGATGAGGAGAGAGAGGAGAGGGAGGGGGGGGAGGGGGAGGGGGGAGGGAGGGAGGGAGGGAGAGAGAGCGGAGGGAGAGGAGAGAGAGCGGAGGGAGAGGAGAGAGAGAGAGCGGAGGGAGAGGAGAGAGGACGGAGAGAGAGGAGGGAGAGGAGAGAGGACGGAGAGAGAGGAGAGAGAGGAGAGAGAGGAGAGAGAGAGAGAGAGAGAGAGAGAGAGAGAGAGAGACCCTCTCTCCCCCGTGGTGTTGACCTTTACCGCCTCCTGCTGTCTGTAGTGAGAGAGACAGATTGACTTTATTATACCTGAGAGAGACTCCCAGAGGAAGGATTTCTTGTGCATTTACTGAACAAGACTCCTGACGCTGGGATTTACTACTCTGTTATGTTTCATGAATGTATTTATTTGTAGGTGTTACTGTTGGTCTTTGAGCAACGGTATTCCCGTTGAAGTGTACCTGGGGTGATATGAGTGCTTGGGGGTGACATGAGAGCTTGGGGTGATATGAGTGCCTGGGGCCAGCACAGGAGTGCCTGGAGTAAAATAGAATCTTTAGGGGTGACCACAGAAGTAACTGAGTAGACTAACAGTATCTGGGATAACAGGAGTACCTTGCGTGTTAACAGTAGCTAGGGTGACAGTAGGAGTGGCTGGGGTGGCACGAATATCTAGGTTGTAAACAGGAATATCAGGAGGGTTATAAGAGTACGTGAACTGATGACACTTTACAATAAAAACACTAACAGTCTTTACCAAGCTGTAATAGAACTGACCCTGAATTTCAAGGTCCCGAGATCGATTCCCGAGGCCGGCGTCTTAAGCGCTAAACCATTTGAGCTCCCGCGCGATGTGGTCGTTCCTCAGTAAAAGAACTTTTCTCAGTTTTCTGGTATCGGCGTGAGGGGATCGCCCCCGAGACCCAGTCTCGGACCATGCCTCCTGAATTATACACTTCAGGAATAAAAACTATTATGGAAAACCGCAGGAAAGTGAACGTAAGTGTCTAGTGTAAGTAGAAGCTTGCAAGAATTGCTGTCATCTCGTGTGTTCATGAGAATGTAAATAAAAAGCAGGAATGCTAGAGAGTAAGACATTTAACAGGTTTTTGTTTTATACACATAACAGGACGTTAAGTTCCTCCCCGAGTGGTTACTATTTTTCTACTATTGTCTGCTTTATTTTCACAAATCAGTATTACAGGCTAAGAGCTGTTATCCTACCTCAGCTCATTTCAAAGCACAGCTCTACCTAAGGTACACTTCCACCTCTCCCCAGGTCGCATCCTGGGGTACTGATAGTCTTCAAGACTACGGTACGCTTCAACTCCAAGCCTGAGTGACGGATTACCTCGTCTATCGTAGTTCTAAAGTTTTCCCATGTCTTTGAATTTGTATTGATAAAGCCGCTGGATGGCGAAACGTCTACAAATGAAGATATCCAGATGTTGCACATGTGTCTAATTCTTCATCTTGTCGGTATTGTATACCATTCATGTTCAAACTGTGTCTATCTTTACCATGTTCCATCAACAGAGCTCAAGTCAATACAAGGAGCCAGACTCAACATCACTGCGCGTGACGTCCTCGAAACAAGACTCACGAAACCGCAATAACACGATCACAAAACAAATCAAGGAACAGGTGGTACAGTGGGTAGCGCACTGTCCTGCTATAGGTTTAAACCCCACCCCGTTAACTGATTTCCATAAAAAAGGATACAACAACACAGGACAGAGGGATGCGCGAGGAAGTATTGCAGAGGATTTACAACTTGCTGGCCGCGTAGGCGAAGATTCCAGGAACCATTAACAGATATGTAACAGATAACTGTTGCAACAAGCGTTATAAAAAGTGTTTACCACAAGGATATTCCTGATATATCGCGTGCTGCTGACACTAACAGCATACCTGATCCTGCCGTTAACCTGTACATCGGGTGTGGGATCGTTCCGCGTGGGCGACGATACTAGGAGCACATTACCTGATGTGTACGATAGATAGCGGTTATAACAAGCGTTCTACACAAGTTTTCCATAAAAGACATTCCAGTTATCGCATGGGTGGTCACCGTAAATCACTGCACCAGGAACCAAAGTGTTCCACAGGGACAATACCTAATTACACCACTGGAGGGTGTACTATATTACACGTATGTACCAGAGCACCAATGATGTATCAATCCACTCTACCACCACGAGGAACACTAGTCCAGATTTCAACGCTTCTTGGTCAAGCTTAACAACATCGTTGATGCCGTGTCCTAAATATACTAATTTGTGGTTTAACATTAGAGATTTTCAAAGGTTAAACTTACATAACTTCAACTTTCTTAACCTATAGATATATATATATATATATATATATATATATATATATATATATATATATATATATATATATATATATATAATATATATATATATATATTCAGCAAGTCGGCCGTCTCCCACCGAGGCAGGGTGACCCAAAAAAAGAAAGAAAATCCCCAAAAAAGAAAATACTTTCATCATCATTCAACACTTTCACCACACTCACACATTATCACTGCTTTTGCAGAGGTGCTCAGAATACAACAGTTTAGAAGCATATACGCATCAAGATACACAACATATCCCTCCAAACTGCCAATATCCCAAACCCCTCCTTTAAAGTGCAGGCATTATACTTCCCATTTCCAGGACTCAAGTCTGACTATATGAAAATAACCGGTTTCCCTGAATCCCTTCACCAAATATTACCCTGCTCACACTCCAACAGATCGTCAGGTCCCAAGTATCATTCGTCTCCATTCACTCCTATCTAACACGCTCATGCACGCTTGCTGGAAGTCCAAGCCCCTCGCCCACAAAACCTCCTTTACCCCCTCTTTCCAACCCTTTCGAGGGCGACTCCTACCCCTCCTTCCTTCCCCTATGGATTTATATGCTCTCCATGTCATTCTACTTTGATCCATTCTCTCTAAATGACCAAACCACCTCAACAACCCCTCTTCTGCCCTCTGACTAATGCTTTTATTAACTCCACACCTTCTCCTAATTTCCACACTCCGAATTTTCTGCATAATATTTACACCACACATTGCCCTTAGACAGGACATCTGCACTGCCTCCAACCGTCTCCTCGCTGCTGCATTTACAACCCAAGCTTCACACCCATATAAGAGTGTTGGTACTACTATACTTTCATACATTCCCTTCTTTGCCTCCATAGATAACGTTTTTTGACTCCACATATACCTCAACGCACCACTCACCTTTTTTCCCTCATTAATTCTATGATTAACCTCATCCTGCATAAATCCATATATATATATATATATATATATATATATATATATATATATATATATATATATATATATATATATATATATATATATATATATGAGCGTGTTTGATAGGAGTGAATGGAGACAAATGGTTTTTAATACTTGACGTGCTGTTGGAGTGTGAGCAAAGTAACATTTATGAAGGGATTCAGGGAAACCGGCAGGCCGGACTTGAGTCCTGGAGATGGGAAGTACAGTGCCTGCACTCTGAAGGAGGGGTGTTAATGTTGCAGTTTAAAAACTGTAGTGTAAAGCACCCTTCTGGCAAGACAGTGATGGAGTGAATGATGGTGAAAGTTTTTCTTTTTCGGGCCACCCTGCCTTGGTGGGAATCGGCCAGTGTGATAATAAAAAAAAAATATATATTATATATATATATATATATAGTATATATATATATATATATATATATATATATATATATATATATATATATATATATATATATATATATATATATATCGGTAACCCCATGCAGGTCCTCTTATCAGATAAATAATTGATAAACTCAATAAAAAATATTTAATTCATAAACAAGAGAGCAAAATTAAAAAAAAAAAAATAAAAACAATTAATAGTGAAATAATTTATTAATGATTGAATAAATTTTCAAGTGATTAACTCGAGGCAAAACAAAATGAAAACAGTTTAGGTTTAAATGACCACCCATGGAGTGTGGTGTTTATTTTTGTTGGTGACATGGTTTAGTTTCCCGTGTGTGTGTGTGTGTGTGTGTGTGTGTGTGTGTGTGTGTGTGTGTGTGTGTGTGTGTGAGAGAGAGAGAGAGAGAGAGAGAGAGAGAGAGAGAGAGAGAGAGAGAGAGAGAGAGAGAGAGAGAGAGAGAGAGAGAGAGAGAGAGAGAGAGAGAGAGAGAGAGAGAGAGAGAGAGAGACTCTCTACATAAAGCGGAATGCGTATGCATTCCACTTTATGTAGGGGTCGAGTCCTGGTTCCTGGCCCTGAATGTCAAATTGTCACTTGACAGATTCCTTCTCCTTGCCTTGTGGGTCCTACCATACCTGCTCTTAAAGTTAATAGTGAACAGATGTACCAGCTGCATGCCTCTCTCCTGGCCCATCTCCTCCTCTCTTGGATAGGTTGACTTGCTGACACAAACTTTTCCCTAGCCACCTCCATCATTTTAGTCCTCCACGTTTTCGGTGTCCCTAGTGGGTCCCAGTTCTTCCAGTCCATTTCCTTATGGCTGAAATCACTCATGATTCATAGCTTGGCTTTAGCCCCATGAGCTCTCCTTGCTGCATCTGCTATAGTGTCGACCATTTCCTTCTTGGCTTCATGATCCTCTCTCTCTCCCCTACTGTTTGGTGGCAGGTTGTGGATCACTATTCGGGCTACTTCGGGTGACCCAGCTTTGATTGTACCTACTATGTAGTCATTCGATTCTTTTCTGTTTATCCCTATCGTCTCTTCAAAACCCTCACTGATTTTTATTAGCATTGACACTGCTCTGCATCCCTTGTTTCGTTCGTCTTTATTACTTGATATCCTGTTGAGAATATGACATCAGTTATCATTTCAGCTTTGTGACACGTATGGTATCTGAGGTGGCCTGTGCTATTTGTTCTTTCATCATTCATATTTGATAGTCCATCTGTATTTGTGTACCAATCTGAGCCATCTTTTCTTTAGCGTGCTCTGGTTTGAGTTGCCTAATCATTCTGTTGTGCATCTGTCATGAGTGGAGGAGGTAGGGCTGGGACTGAGATGTACATCATTACAGGGAGAGAGGACAGGGCTGAAGTTGCAGGTAGGGGAAGGGGGGACGGTGTGGGGCTAAACAGCAAAGGTAAATGATGAGTCTAGGGGGAAGTAGGAGCAGAACTTTAGTTGGACCTGCTGAGAGAAAGGCAGGGGGCTGTCTCTTGAGATGTTCCTCCAGGCTAGGTGCTACCTTCTGTCTCCCCCATTACTTCTGTTTCCCGTGTTTGATGGCTATATCCGTACTCCCTCAGATGTTTAGATCATCAGTGACTTTCTCTTTCTTCCTCCCATTACCTTGTTCTCTAGGATGACTTATAATTTGGTGGAAAAGCTAATGAGAGGAAGGAGGTTGATGATGATGATTGATGATGATTGATGATGATGATTGATGATGATGATTGATGATGATGATTGATGATGATGATTGATGATGATTGATGGTCTGTTACCATTTTGTCCTAGGCACATGTCGGTTAGACACTAGGCCTTTTGTGTGTGTGTGTGTGTGTGTGTGTGTGTGTGTGTGTGTGTGTGTGATAATTGTGGAGTGTGCAACCTGTAAGGATTATACGATACCCGTGGAATAATCAGATTTGATTAGAGCAAGGGGCTGGTAGCTTCAAAGACGAGTTACAAGAGTACAACCCAGGACACCACTGAGTTCAATCCACTGTTGTGGCAGAGCTATCACGTAAGTGTGTGACCGTGAAGCAGATCAGCAGTATCACCAAGACAAGCGATGATGGTGATCATGGCTCGATCTGACCCAACAGACGGGGGCGACACACGAGCATGACTTGGTAAACACAAGGAGAAAGTGCTGTCTCATCTGCTAATGTTCACGTGAACTGGCTTTAGACTTATGAGTTGTTGATTTTCATTTTTTCACGGGTCTATATTTAATAAAAATCCACAAATTAATGCATTTTCCCCCCGACCTTTCGGTCTATCCTGAGCCACTAAAAAGTTCAATATTTAACCACGGAATTGAGTTTTTTCTTCTTATTCTTTATTTCTTCCTTGACGCAGCTGCAAATCAATATCTGTTCGCTCTCTATATTATTCATTATTTTTTAGAACTTGATCCTCATCATCCTCCCCAAGAGCCCGAGAAGACGCAAGGAAAAAAAAAATCCCCTTGATCGTGAATGCTGCCTGTTTCTTTTGCAATGGCTGTAGCAAAAGTGTTTGGAGTGCCTTGAGGGTTGTTCTGGGACGTGCTTGAGGGCTCATCATCCGTTACGCTCAGCGGAAGCACAAGTCCCGCTCAACAACAGCCTTGTTTCCCCTCCCCTGACAATTATCAAGCCATTGCTAGAGATTTCTAGCTTTGAGACCTGGGAGAGTATGTACTACCTCCTACCGTGTTCTCCACTGATGACCACCAACAACAACGTATTTCTTGCTTTGTGATCTGGGTGAGGCCGCACCAACTCCCTTCCATTCCTGCCTATCGCTGCACATTTCGATCTTCAAGACCTCTGAGAGTATGCGCTTCTCCACCCTTGCACCCCATCCCTCTCCCCTCTCTCTCATGCTGCACATTTCTACCTTCAGGACCTGGGAGAGTATGCACCCTTCCTCCACCCACTAACGTTCCCAACAACAATGTAGATGTTATTGAAGCCTCGCCAACCGTGAGGAATCTTTTGAAAGCCTCGGAGCTGAGCGGTTTCACTTGACGTCTGTGGACATAAGATCAACAACAGTACCTTCCCGATCCTGAAAATTTCTCCCGTTAATTATATTAATAAATTCTCCGTCTCTGCCACTTCACGTGATTTTATTCTTACTGTGATTATGCAGGAATAATAATTCTGGAGCATAGTAATGAAAAATCTATAAATATATTTATTTTACGGTCATGGGAGAAATGCATCCACAAGGGGTCCCACACAACCCACTGATGAGGGCGCTAGGAGTCCCCACAGCAGCACACTTATAAGGGCACTAAGAGTCCCCACAACACATTGGTAAAGGCACTAGGAGTCCCCACAACACACTAATAAAGGTACTAGGAGTCCCCACAACACACTGATCAGACACTAGAAATAATCACAATAACCTAGTGGAGATGGAAGATAGAGAGAGATTAACATGTGGTGGTCGCTGTTCCTCGACTAGACTATAACAACAGCCTTGACCTGCTGTCCTCTGCTTGACACACGAACGTGCTTCCCATCCAACATTCTCTCTCTCTCTCTCTCCCGCATTTCTCTCGCTTCCACGCATCTTAAAGACCACACACGCATCTTATAAAAGTGACACGTGCAATTTTTTTCCACGAAGTTGATCGGCAAGTCAACAGTGGGCCTCTGTCTCATGACCAGAGCCAGGTGATTTTTTTTTAGGGAGAAATTAATATTCACATGCCTTTTAAAGGGCTTGGTGGAGTCACGTAGCCTTTTGCCATTCACATTTATATGCATTGGTTGTGGTAATTTTCTCTATCTAATACTATCACTGTGTTGTTACACACTACAGATGTGTGTTACAGTTGTGTTACTACATACAGTTATAGGGTGACACTACAGTTGTGTTGTGACACCACAAACAATAACGTTGTCACAACTGCAGACATGTCAAACCATCAAAGTGGCTTTTAACACATCTGAAATAAAAATGACCTCAATTTTTAGTAGGGTCACAGTAACCAGTGTCGAGGGGTCACGGTGACCAGTGTCGGGGGCCACAGTGATCGTGTCAGGGAGCCACAGTGACCAGTGTTGTGACCACAGTGACCAGTGTCGAGCGCCACAATGATCAGTGTCGAGGGCCACAGTGACCAGATTCGAGGGCACAGTGATCAGTGTCGGGAGCCATAGTGACCAGTGTCGGAGCCACAGTGACCAACCAGTGTCGGGGTCACAGTGACCAGTGTCAGGGGCCACAGTGACTAGTGTCGGGGTCACAGTGACCAACCAGTGTCGGGAGCCACAGTGACCAGTGTCGGGGCCACAGTGACCAACCAGTGTCGGGGCCACAGTGACCAACCAGTGTCGGGGCCACAGTGACCAGTGTCAGGGTCACAGTGACCAGTGTCAGGGGCCACAGTGACCAGTGTCGGTCACAGTGACCAACCAGTGTCGGATGGAGGAAGGTCACAGCTGACAGTAAGAGCTTAACTCTTAAAACTTAAACCCTCATTTCCACTAGCCGTAGAATGTCACTGTTAACATTTGACCGAGGCACAGTTCCGGCAAGTTTGACAGCCCGGTCTCCCCTCCCTTCCTCTCTTCTTGACTGAACTTGAAGTGGTACATGTCGTTTCTATGATCATTGTCGTTCACCCACACTGCAGCAGTGTTTCATCACACCAGTGGGATCCTTAAAATGCTAATCACGTCCATTTTTATCTAAAATGCCCTTTAAATGCTAGTCACGTTCACATTTTTTTGACTTGGTATTTATTCCATGACCTCTTATGTCAAAATTTATTTAGTTAATTTTTAATTTACATTTTTTTATAATTCAACAGACCCACAAGTAAACACACGAGGTGTGACTCGCTGATACGAACACACGAGGTGTGACTCGCTGATACGAACACACGAGGTGTGACTCGCTGATACGAACACACGAGGTGTGACTCGCTGATACGAACACACGAGGTGTGACTCGCTGATACGAACACACGAGGTGTGATTCACTAATACGAACACACAAGTTTTAACTCACTAATACGGACACACAAATCGCAACTCACTAACACAAACACCTAAGTCTCAGAGCACTAATACGAGCACCTACATTGTAAAACACGAATACGAACACACGAGTTTTAACTCACTGATACAAGCACACAAGCTGCAACTCGCTAATACGAACAAGCTGCAGTGTTGCCTGACGCACCAATGGTAAACACAACTGTTAATTAACTTATTTTTGTCGAAAGGTAGACTGAAAGAAATTAACACTGCACGTTATCTCCCTTTTTATTATATAAAATAATCAAGAATATTTATCAATTCATTATATTTATTCCATTTCGAAAGCAACGTATATTAATATTCGTGAAATTCTACATACAGTTCCCCTAGAGTTTATTATTCAGAATATTACATTATCATGGGAGAGCGCTAAATCCATAGGAATTATACAGCGCCTGAGGGGGGGGGATGATGAAAGCCATTCAGGGTTAACTCAGGGAACTGAAGCACAGATTCAATTCCCCAGATCAAGAGCCCTTCACCAGCAACAAGGAACCTACCTTGAGGAGTCACAATATATCATAATCTTGCAGCCTCTTCATACATGATGGAATATAAAAGGAAAACACACTTTTGTTCTGTTAACTATCACATGGAATAGGGGAGGGAGGGGGGGGGTTAGTGTTAGCAGCACACTACTGATGTATCCAATTTTCATTAATACGAAAAAAAAACGTGTCCTCGAGGCAGAGCAGCAACCACAATACCCTGTCGACCATAATGCCGTGTCAGTCTCCCAGACTGAGATAACACAAGAATAAGTAATTTATCCAGTGGTAACCACTAGCACAGTTGCTTGTCACTCATTCCATCAAGACAGTGAGGCAGGATGGCCGCTCCAGCGCACCTAAAACTCAATTTGATTTTCTCTTCAGTTCTTCAATTACTTTGTTTACAAGAGAGGTGCTTGCGTGTAAGCAGCAAAAGGAAAGTGTGTATGTGTTTTATATGGATTTCCTGTGTCCTCTCCCCTCCCCCGTGTGCATGTGTGTGTGTGTGTGTGTGTGTGTGTGTGTATGCGTGTGTGTGTGTGTGTGTGTGTGTGTGTGTGTGTGTGTGTGTGTGTGTGTGTGTGTGTGTGTGTGTGTGTGTATGCGTGTGTGTCTGCGTGTGTGTGTATGCGTGTGTGTTTGCGTGTGTATGTGTGTGTATGCGTGTGTATGTGTGTGTGTGTGTGTGTGTGTGTGTGTGTGTGTGTGTGTGTGTGTATTTGTTTTCCCCCTTTTTAAATTCTTTTCGCAGTGTCGTCTAATGTAACTGGTTCATCCCTTTGCCCTTTATTCTTCTTGCCTTTCCTCTCTGGTTGTCCCCCTTTATCTCCTTTCCTCTGTCCCTGTTCTATTCTCTGCTTTCCTTCCTTTCATTTTTTGTAGCCTGAGCGGCGAGTTTATTGTGCAGGTGGGGCTCATCTGGTGAGCACTGGTGCAAACAAGAGTTACAGAGGTCACAATGGCTCTTTACTACCCACAATGACTTTTTGCCACCTACGAGGCCTGGTCTCAGACCGGGTCCCGGGGGCGTTGACCCCTGAAATCCTCTCCAGGTATACTCCAGGTATAGTCTTATGCTCATTGTATTAATGTTTATATCTATCGGATATTAAAGAGTTGTGTATATTACAATATAGTGTAGAACTTAATTATATTTCACATATTTAGCCACTTGAGGCCTGTTCTGGGACCGGGTTGCGGGGCGCTGACTCCCGAAGACATTCCTCTCGTGAGAACAGTGATGGAACCATATACACAAATAACCAGTAAATATGAGAGAGAGGAGCTTACGACGACGTTTCGGTCAGACCTGCACCATTTACAAAGACCATTTACAAAGCCTCTTTTTTCTTTATGGAACCATATCTTCGTAAGGGCCATAAATTGTACATGGATACCTGACACACAAGCCCTCTACCCAGTGACGTCCTGCGTGTGAACAAGACAGATGTGTATGGTGTGTAGAAACTCTTGAAGATTCCAGGTAGCCTATTATCAACTGGGTCATTTCACTAATTATAATGACCATCATTAAGTAATTTGTTTTATTTAGCTGGTGCCATTTGTGGATGCAATCTCAGGACATCAGATCTTTATGAACAGCAGCAGGGTGTGGGCGAGTTGCACCTGCCTCGGATGGGTCAGTAGGTGATACTGTGCTCTAGGAGCAGGTACCTGCATGTGGAGATCTGGGTATTTGGACTGACTCACTACTTACAGTCATATAAAATAGCTGAAAGTTGCTCACAGTATATATATTGTTTGTTCCTGAGCATAATACACTAACATGAGGTCAAATCTGATTAAATTTCATTACACAGAGTATATCGACAGTATGTAAAATACACATTAATATAGTTTCGCCCCGCTAAGGACTTTCAAGTCCCTGGTGGACGAAACGTCTTCGCAATAAAATGATATAATCGCACTATCTTGTTTCCATGGGCTGGTAGGTTTGTCCCAGTGCTATCATGTGCTCTGTCTACACACCTGACATTTCATGTGACTGAGATCAATACACAAGATAAACTGATAATTATTTGGTTTAGCAGTAAAAGTCGCTTCATTTTTTTCCCATTCACAAGTTTAACCTAAATTCGGTGTGACGGAATGATTTAGGTTAAACTTCTATCTTTCTTCATTACTTTTGATAATTCTTCTATAAGTCTTTTTTTTGACAACCAAAATTTTTATTCAGCATGTTGTCTTTAACAGTACTTTAGCCAAATTATCCAATTTGTCATATCCTTGAAGGACTATGTGAGGAGGATGCCACAAAAAAAAAAATGTTATTTGTTGATAACTGGTGAACATCAGAGTTTGGTTACATGAGTTAGCTCGACACATTTACATCCCTGGCTATTTTGAGGAGTATAAAAGGGTAGGCAATCCAGATGTAATTTATCTAACTGTTTTTGGTTGTAGCTTCGGCAAGCTTGGAGTTACACTTGTGCTGGGCAAACACTTTCAATTTCTTATTGTGGAATGTCAGTTATTATCCTAGGTAATCTACATATCAGTTAAACTATGTATGATAATTGTACTCATGTGTACTTGTTCATAATTAAACTTACTTAAAAGAGAAAAAACGTTTTATATTATAAATGGATTATATTACATTATAAATGGATTACAAAACATTATTCGAATTTATAAAGCCATGTGTATAGTGAGTGATGGTGGTGATATTTTCCCAAATTGCCTTTTTTGTATGGCTGTCATTTGAATTAATTTTAATTCACTCGCTCCACTACGTGCAATTTCAAACACTTCTGTAAGAGAGAGTACTGACCTGATCACCAGTCCGTACCTTCGTTCTTATGTGCGAGATGTCTCAGCAAGATCACAATGGAGCTTATCTTATTGTATCTTGACTAAGATAAGGTTTGTCAGGAAACTGGACAAGTGTTTCCTGATGCGGGTCTTAGTCATATGATGACCCGCCACTAGAGCTTCTGGTCATCTGACCGAGGCCTTCCGCTGGCTTTACTAAGATACAACAGGATGCATTTCCTTTCATTCTCCAGGCGCTGCATGACCCACACGGGTTCATTGCTTCCCTCGTATCGTGCTTCCTTAGGCAGGTGAAACCCTGGTGTCCATCACTGTAAGACAGACTACTGTCTGTCTAGTGTCTAGAAGAGTCATATGTCCGGTATCCTGCATATCACAGACACGACGCCCCGTGTCCAATACATCACAGACACGACGCCCTATATATACTCGTTTCTGAATTATCTCTGTATTAGCGCTGAAGAAGTCACTCGTGGCGAAATGTTTCCTATAATAAATGTCCTAAACTGTACATAAGTGAATTTTTCTACATCACAGACGTGACGCCCCGTGTGCAAGACATCACAAACGTGACGCTCCGTGTCCATCACAGACGTGACGCTCCGTGTGCAAGATATCACAACGACACCGCCAGGCATCGCTTATGGAGTTAGTCTAATCAAAACATGTGTGGCGTAGACCCACGATCACCAAACACGATAACGAGCTCAAAATAAACCCAAATTGTCATAATGCGAGGTAATAAACCCGCACCGGAGGGCTCATTATATTTGCTCACTAACACGCAACTGTGGTCGTAAGAGCGATAACGCACTTTACTTGCGTTTACAGTGACAAACAACGCGATCTAGCCAGTGAACTACAGAAACTTGCAGTGCTGTTGAAATACGCAAAAACGGGCTAATTTTGAGACAGACTTGGGAAAGAGAGCTAGAGAGAGGAAGGTAGGGTTTTAAGGTTATCGACTGGACGAGGGTCATCAAGGCTCTATATAACTTGTACACTACCAGTCAGGTGCACCTCAATTATACAATAGAGATTTAAGTCAATACTCGGTGGATATGCACAAGATACGCACCTCTCTGAATATATATATACACAGAGATATATAACTCGCTGTAAATATACAGACATACATAACTGTATATAAACACATACCTCTCGTATATACATAGATACATACCTCTCGGTGTTTTACGCACACATTTGGGTAAATACACGCAATATACACAATTCTCGGTGTACAGATTTTATAATTATATATATATATATATATATATATATATATATATATATATATATATATATATATATATATATATATATATATGCACTGATATATAAACACTGGTGCATATACACTTCGCCAAGGAGTGCAGTCTGCGTAGAGTTTTAATTGTAAAACGTTCGCCTCACTTTTTATATAATTGTTTACCTATTGATTTCAGGATGAGTTACGGGGCTTAGAGTTTTAGTGTCCCCCGACCCTTAAGTTGCCCTTACACACTGACTCCAGTGTCAGAGTTGTACACCACACTGACTCCAGTGTCAGGGTTGTACACCACACTGACTCCAGTGTCAGGGTTGTACACCACACTGACTCCAGTGTCAGAGTTGTACACCACACTGACTCCAGTGTCAAGGTTGTACACCACACTGACTCCAGTGTCAGGGTTGTACACCACACTGACTCCAGTGTCAAGGTTGTACACCACACTGACTCCAGTGTCAAGGTTGTACACCACACTGACTCCAGTGTCAGGGTTGTACACCACACTGACTCCAGTGTCAAGGTTGTACACCACACTGACTCCAGTGTCAAGGTTGTACACCACACTGACTCCAGTGTCAAGGTTGTACACCACACTGACTCCAGTGTCAAGGTTGTACACCACACTGACTCCAGTGTCAAGGTTGTACACCACACTGACTCCAGTGTCAGGGTTGTACACCACACTGACTCCAGTGTCAGGGTTGTACACCACACTGACTCCAGTGTCAAGGTTGTACACCACACTGACTCCAGTGTCAAGGTTGTACACCACACTGACTCCAGTGTCAAGGTTGTACACCACACTGACTCCAGTGTCAAGGTTGTACACCACACTGACTCCAGTGTCAAGGTTGTACACCACACTGACTCCAGTGTCAAGGTTGTACACCACACTGACTCCAGTGTCAAGGTTGTACACCACACTGACTCCAGTGTCAAGGTTGTACACCACACTGACTCCAGTGTCAAGGTTGTACACCACACTGACTCCAGTGTCAAGGTTGTACACCACACTGACTCCAGTGTCAAGGTTGTACACCACACTGACTCCAGTGTCAAGGTTGTACACCACACTGACTCCAGTGTCAAGGTTGTACACCACACTGACTCCAGTGTCAAGGTTGTACACCACACTGACTCCAGTGTCAGAGTTGTACACCGCACTGACTCCAGTGTCCGCATTAGAACACGAAACTAACGGGAGTGTGAACATAGTCCAAGACAATGATATCAGGCAGTGTGAACATTGTACAAGATAATGACGAGCATATTTCACCACATTGACGAGTGTGAACGTATTATATGAAACCTTAATAATTAGGGCAACCATCGAGCAGAGGAAGATATAACATCGAGGTGAAGGATGACGGGCAGCTGCCAGTGGATTTACAATCTCAGTACTTTTTAGAATCAATTTGGCTACAACTGCAAAATCTATAAGACAAAGATGGTAAGCTTAACCTGCACAGTTTAACACACTCATATTCTTGTAAGACTTCCTGGAACCACTGCATAATTTTTTTTTACTCTGTTTAATATATTAAAATTAACTGTTAATCCGCTATTTGTACGTCTTTTCGATTCGTTCTGAACCATTATCAAGTCGCAGGATATTACTAAATTGTATCAAAGTAATGGGACATTAACTGGTAAAAGTTCTTTTCTCACCTTAGCTTGAACAATGAAGACGAGGAATCTCCGAGATGATGGTGACAAATGTAAGTGACACACACAGATGCCCAGCACACATGTCACTGCACAGGTTTTACAGGTGCCTCTGGGCCCTCCACCTGCACACCTTGACTCAAATTTGCAGGTGAGGCGGTGCAGTAGGCCTAGCTTGTAGGCGCTTCACCCGCTGAAAACCC